>NC_071996.2:113438939-113741969 GCF_028885655.2 Pongo abelii | reverse complement strand
CTTTTCAGAAGAAGACATTTATGCAGCCAAAAAAAAACATATGAAAAAAAGCTCATCATCACTGGTCATTAGAAAAATGCAAATCAAAACCTCAGTGAGATACCATCTCACACCAATTAGAAGCTATTTATAAACCAGTGTAAAACACAGATTCCAATGTATCATGTATCAAATTGCAATCATTAAAAAGTCAGGAAACAACAGATGCTGGAGAGGATGTGGAGAAATAGAAACGCTTTTACACTGTTGGTGGGAGTGTAAATTAGTTCAACCATTGTGGAAGACAGTGTGGCGATTCCTCAAGGATCTGGAACAAGAAATACCATTTGACCCAGCAATCCCATTACTGGGTATATACCCAAAAGATTATAAATCATTCTACTATAGACACATGCACACGTATGTTTATTGCAGTACTATTCATAATAGCAAAGACTTGGAACTAACTCAAATGTCCATCAGTGATAGACTGGATAAGGAAAATGTGGCACATACAAACCATGGAATACTATGCAACCAGTGAAAAGGATGAGTTCACGTCCTTTGCAGGGACATGGACGAAGCTGGAAACCATCATTCTCAGGAAACTAACACAAGAACAGAAAACCAAACAGCACATGTTCTCACTCATAAGTGGGAGCTGAACAACGAGAACACATGGACACAGAGAGGGGAACATCACACACCAGGGCCTGTCAAGGGGTGGGGATCTAGGGGAGGGATAGCATTAGGAGAAATACCTCATGTAGGTGACGGGTTGATAGGTGCAGCAAACCACCAAGACACGTGTATACCTATGTAACAAAACCGCACATTCTGCACATTAACCCCAGAACTTAAAGTATAATAAAAATAAATAAATAAAAGTGGATTTTAAGCTATTTATAAACCAGTGTAAAACACAGATTCCAATGTATCATGTATCAAATACTAGCACCTTAGGTACCTTCAATGCTTTAACTTGAGTTAAAATAAGATTTTAAAATAAGAAAATAGTATTACTTTGAATAATAGGAGTTGCTTTCACATTTTATTGAGGTATATTAAAAGACCTTCTGTACATTTGGCTTTGATGGATTTTCTTCTGTTTCCTTAAAAAAGCCAAATTCATCATCTTTTCTATTTCCCACTCCTCTACATTGTCCCTTCATCTGAACTTCCTAAGACAATTAATAATATTACCAAATACGTGGGTGTTCAAGGCAAAAAAAGTTGCATGTTATCTCAGACCATTGGTTTTCAAAATGCAGTGTGGAACAGCAACGTAAATTTGTATTACCTAGAACTTGATAGAAATGCACATTCTAGGGTCCAATCAAGACCTACTAAGTCAAAAACTCTGGAGGCAGGGAATAGCAATATGCCTTAACAAACTCTCCAAGTGATTGTGATCTTGGTCAACTTTGAAAACCACTGTCTCAATATCAATCATCCCTTTATTCCAATTCAATCTATAGTCAGTCAATCAGTCATACTTCTGTGCTTTTGCTCATGACTTCTCCTCTCCGTAACTCTAGCACACCCTCCCTTTGAGAACATGCACATCCCAACCCCTTTTCTGCTCAGCTTCTGTCTTAGCTCAATTAAAAGGCAATTAAAAGATCATCATAATCTCTCCCCACATTACCTCAAGTACATTAAAAGTGCATGTACATTTCAGTTAATTTTTCTATTAAAATTTTAATAAATTTTTAAAAGATTGTTATGCTTTTTCTTTTGACAATATTTGGCTACAAATATTGTTTAATGGTTTTAATAATTGGCTGTGATTTTTCAGAACTCATCACACATAACCAGGAATTCCTGAGAGGTGAAGGTGTCTAACCTAAAATTCATGAATACTAAGTTTTAAAAATAGAGAAGTTAACATTATATTTTCTATAGACATTTAATTTGAAATTTGGTAATCTTAATTTTCTATTGTTTTGTTGTATTTTAGAATACACACCCATATTTATAGGCCCATGAAAAATTCCTATGCCCAAAGAACTACATCTGTATTGCTTAACAGACAAAATGATCCTGCTCTGGTTTGTTCCCTGCACAAAGATGTTCTGGGAACAATGGGTACAGGACCATCCACTGTGATGCTGATAGAAGGCAGCTTGGATAGAACACTCGCGAAAATATCTGTTTATATATACAGTATGTCTTCCCCACCAGACCCTCCACTCCTTTCAAGAAAGGACTCTGTTATCTACACCAGACCCTCTGAGTATATGCAATGTGTAATGCTTATGGGTGCACAGAAAATGTGTGTTAAACCATCAAATTGAAATAACAATTTCACCAGCTAGAGAAATGGACTTAGAAATGTTTACTTAGATGTATTACATCTAAGTTAATGATGCTATGTTCAACTTAGTTTTACTTTCTATTTTGTTTAGTATAGCTTTGCTTCCTACTCAATAGTAACTACCTAGTTATTAAAACTGTCTAATTATTAAAGCAGATTTTTGTCCAGCAGATGTCAGTATAGCTCAGTTTAATAATTTCAATTGTTAATAAAGTTGAAAAATTAACGGAGATGATAGGAGAGAAAAATATTTGCACCCAGAATGGCATTTCTTCGTTGACATTTGAGGAAATTGTGTCTGAATAAAAAAATCCACATAGCCATTCAAGCATATTGGAAATGCTGGAAGTATTGACTTCATAGCAAACATGGTGTTAATGCAAAATTTCTTCCACTTTAAAGTTCAAAGTGCTTTAAGCTAGATGTCAGGTTATTGTTAGCTATAACCAAAATCAAAGGATGAGAGACAGTGCAAGGCTGTGTGTGTATATATATATATATGAATGTGCAAATGTGAGTTCTGTTGCTGATTAAGACTGTTTTCTGAAAATAACTTTATTTCACTTTGCCAATTATTTACATCTCTTCTTTCTCTAAAGTAATATTAACCACCCCTCTATACCTTTTAAAATACGAAGGCTTTTCCATGGCTTTGAATTTAAAAGGAGAGAGAGCAAAGTAAAAGGAAGCCCAATTTTTTTAATTGAAGGAAAATTCACATAAAATCCACCAAGCCCAAAGTGTTTTGAAAGAGACTCAAGCCATCACACTGGCAAAGTATTATAATTAACGTTATCTGTTATGATTAGGCTTTTCCTAGTTCTGAATAATATCTAATTTTCTTATACCTAATAAAAATTAGATCTTTCCAGTAAGCTTTAAAAGGCATGTTTTTATGTAGAAGTTGTCCTGAAATCAGGCCTTGTAACTTTTGGCCTCTGAATCTCTCTCCAGGCTCATATCTCCCTTCAGCCACCAGTGTTCTCCTCTCTGCACTCCAAGCACACTTTCATTTCAGTTTCTTGACAGACACGTGAATTCCCACCAAAGGACCTTGGTAGTTGTTGCATAGAGGCCTCTCAGGGCCGCTGCAGAGATGGGGTGTAGGTATGCATAGAAGGTGGACCAAGAGTCTTTCATGCTTCCCACCACAGTCTAACTAGGGGAGATCAATTTTAATCAAGTGGCTATAATGGTAGCTATTCCCACCTGTATTCTTATTCCAGCCAAAAGTAAATAAAATGGCTCTTTTGATGCTCAATCTTCCCCAGCACACATGAACAATCTGAGACTCAGAGCTGTGTCAAATCTTTTTCATATTCTCCTTCACTTTTTCCCACCCACAGTCCCATCAAGCCTCAAATTGCCCTAAGAGTCCCCAATGTACCATTCACGATGGATAGCCACTTATATAAAAATCACCTTCCTCGCAGCAGCCCATTTACTGTACTTTTAAATTACCATATCTTAATAGGGAGAAAGGAAGTTTAGATTCTCAGCAATATTAGAGGATAAAAAAAGACAAGAAGCAACTGACTTTTATTAATAACTTTGTTGGAAAGCAGCAAGGGAACATCTGGAATACTTATTACCCACTTGGCATGCTGTTCATCTCCATGGGTAAGATTCAACATGACAAGCCCTGTCAAAAGGAAATAAGCTCCATCTAGCTAAATTAGAATGATTAGGGTCATTTAGACAGAGGAAGTTTAATTTGTATGAATCTAGAAATTTTATACAAACTGGAATACCTAAGTATTTAATCTTCCCTGAAGCTCAATTTAAAATTGAAAGAGACTATTGCATAGATCCATAATGAGATGAGACATATGAGAAATTAATTTAACTATTACCGTACTGCTAGCATGTAGCGCAAGAAATCAAAGACTATTTCACTTGCAGTTTGTACATAACAATAGGAGAAAATGTTCTGCTATAATTCATTAATCGTTGTTTTTTTTATGAACTCCTTAAATGGACACTTGAGTATCCAAAGTAAATTTGATTTTTTTTTCTATTGCTTTTTAAAAATTCTCCTACAAAACTATGTTATGCAGTGAACGTCAACAGAGTTCAATCCTAACCTTACCTTCTACAGTGGAGGTTCTTCACCTTTCTGGTGTCATGGACCACTTCAAGATCCCCTTAAAAGATATGGATCCACTCTCAGAATAAAGTTTTAAATATATAAAATAGCACACATAGGATTTTGTGTTAAATATGTAAATAACACTTATAGAGAAAGCAACTGATTTTGAAATACAGATATCAAAATATTTCAAAATGTGTGATATAATAGTGTATGTGCTCCTTTATTAGCACATCTAATAACTATTGTAATTTTGAAATAATTGTAAGCAGAAATAACTGCTACAATACAGTATAAAAATATAGATGATTTCTATCAATGACAAAAAGTTATCAGGTACCCCCAATACAATTGTATTTGTTGCCTATATCGGTAATTAATTGAAGGAAATACTTCAGTTATAACTTGGTGAAAATTAATATGTGATTGTTTTCCATCCACGTTCATAGACCACCAAATCTTTTCAATGACCGTCAAGAGTTGGGTAAGAACCCTGGTTCTAGATTTCAGTTGATGGGTATGATGTAATTAAGAAGACTAAGGATGATCACTATAATAGCTGACATCTGTTGACAGTGAATAATACTGTCTACCAACTACAAATGGGGATTGGCAATTCTTCAGGTAGACCAATTAACAGCCCACACAGAAAAGAAGACTTAATTACCAGTCTAGATCACAGCAGAACTGCCGAGTCTGTTTCACTTGATGCCATGTTGCCAGACCACTAGGCCATCCTAAACTTGTGTGAGAATCCTGATTCAAATTACCTGGTTTCAGTAAGTGATCAGAGTTCCTAAATCTTTTAGCTAATTCCGTATCTTAAGATAATCTCTTATTTAAAATAAACTTTCACCTGTAATATAACAGTAATAGATATTGAAGTGTTCTTGGAAACTCCTTATTACCTCCTTTAGTGTAAAGAGCATAATACCTTCCTTGAAAAGGTTGTGTTTCTCTCAACATTTATTCAGTGCGTATTCTGGACTGGGTGCTGTGAGGACTGAGTGCTGGAGAACCAAGACTAAAGAAGAACTTGGAACTGTCCTGCTTCTAGAGAACTCAAGAACTACTGGGTGAATGCGTAAATTACTAAATCCAACACCAAGTTGTAATTTTCTTAGTAAGTTATGTATCAAGTACTATTGGGCCCCAGAGGAATAACAAGCCTTCTCAAATTGGAAGAATAGGCAAGAGGGGAGCCAGAATAGTAATCTGCAAAATGTAGAAAAACGTAGGCGACAAAGAGGAACAGGCAGAACTGTTGGGAAATTACTATATGCAGAGGTCATGCAAGACATGAAAAAGAACAGCATGTTTGAGAAAAAAGTAGAGAGATGGGAGGTGCAAAGACCTAGTTGTTAAAAGGTCTTAAGTTTCTCGTTAAGCAGTTTGGACATTATCTTGTTGGTCAGTAGTTACCTGAAGCAGCATCATCAGCATCACGTGGAAACTTGTAGGAAGTACACATTCTCAGACTACATCCCAGACCTACTAGCATGGAAATCTGGCAGTGGACCCTAGCAAGCTATGTTTTAATAGCCCTCCAGATGATTCTCTTACACAAAAAGTTTGAGAACCACTGCTATTGATATGAGAGAACTATATCACCAATGATAGGCTCAGAAAAACCACCAAAATGTAGAAAAACCATCCTCTTCTAGCTTTAGGGGTAAGCAATGAGGTTGGATCTGCAAATGAAACGGTTATTTATGCATCCGTGTGGAAGATGAGTTGAAGGAAAGAGAGAATGAAATCAGGGAGACCATTAGGAGGCTGTGCCATGGGCCAGGGAAGGACCAAAACCAGTGAAGTGGCAGTGAAGATGAGCAGAGGGGACAGACTTGTGAGAGGATTCACAGATGCAGCCAGTTAGACATGGGAAATAAGGGAAGAGAAATGTCAGAAATGACTTCTTGCTTGAGCAACGTCCTTGAAAGGCTTGCTTGAATGTCCTGGAGGCTTATGCCTGGCCTTTGATAGTGTGGCCAGAACTCATATTCAAAGTTCCTTTACAATTGCAGTTTAGAAAAGGTATACACAGGCCCGCTCCTAGTGAATGATAATGCATATATTTATTAGTTTCAGGAAATAAACCATTGAAGGCCCAGAACTTTAGGAAAAAAGAGAAGAACACACCAATCACGAAGACCTAATATCAGGCTTCCTGGAAAACTGGATTCCAGAGCTGGGGAAGGGAAAATATAAGATGAGCTTAGAACAATTTTCGTGCCACGAAGTAAAGAAATGCTCAAAAAAAGGATGAAGGCATGTTGAAATGATAACAGGAACCAGCCTAAAGTAGCTTTGAAAGACCGAAGTTGAAACAATTTAGCAAGAAAATAAGTAATGATATTGGATTATGACCTAGAGTACAACATCATTTCTGTAGTATTTGTGCCAAAAATGCATAGCCTTGATCTATTCATAAGAAAACATAAGACAACAGAAATTGATAAATATTCTACAAAATACTTAAGCAGGACTTTTTTTTTTTTTTTTTTTTTAGACAGCGTGCAATGGCGCCATCTCGGCTCATTGCTAGGTTGGGACTGAGGTTAGAGGAACATTCCTTCATTCCTTCAGGGCTGGAGAATCTCCTCCAGGCAGGTATGTGTTCAGAACACTCGATGCCTGAAGATTTTTGCAGTGACTGCAGTGTGTCACCATTTCACAGCAACTCCAGGCTGAAACCAAATCCACTATTAGTTCATCCCCCACCAATCTGGAGGCAGGTAGCTGGGATTACAGGTGCCCACCACCACACCCAGCTAATTTTTGTATTTTTAGTAGAGACGGGGTTTTGCCATGTTGGCCAGGCTGGTCTCGAACTCTTGACCTCAGGTGATCTGCCTGCCTCAGCCTACCAAAGTGCTGGGATTACAGGTGTGAGCCACTGTGCCCAGCCTGCAGGACTATTTAAAAGTGTCAGGGTCGGCCAGGCGTGGTGGCTCATGCCTGTAATCCCAGCACTTTTGTGGCTCATGCCTTTAATCCCAGCACTTTGGTGGCTCATGCCTGTAATCCCAGGTGGGCGGCACGAGGTCAGGATATCGAGATCATCCTGGCTAACACGATGAAACCCTGTCTCTACTTAAAATACAAAAAAAAATCCGGGCGTGATGGCACATGCCTGTAGTCCCAGCTACTCAGGAGGCTGAGACAGGAGAATCGCTTGAACCTGGGAGGTGGAGATTGCAGTGAGCCGAGACTGCACCACTGCAGTGGATGACAGAGCGAGACTCTGTCTCAAAGCAAATAAAAGTGTCAAGGTCATGAAAGTTGAAGGGAGATTGAGGGACTTACAAATAGGAAGAGACTGAGGAGACATGACTACTGAATGCAGTGTGGGATCCTGATTTGGATCCTGAAACAGAAATGGATTCATGGTGAAAATTTGGTTAAAAACCTGGTAAGATTTGAATAAAGTCTGTAATTTAGTTAATGGTATTCTAAGAATGCTTATTTCCTGGTATGAACAAATAAATGTACATTGTAAGGTGTTAACATAAGGGGAAGGTGAGTGAAGTATGGGCACTCTACGTAACATTTTTGCAACTTTTCTGTAGGTCTAAATTTAATTCACAATAAAATTTTAAATAAAAAAATTGTTTCCATTTGAATCCTTTTGCTAGTAGAACTGTTTCAGGTGGATAAACAATACCAAGTAGCTATTTTCTTGTAGGTCTAATGACTGTAAGTCACTGTAATTTACTTGGGTATGGAAACCATGTCTTATGTGTCTTGAATCCCTAAAGAATTTAGTCAGAGGCAGATTTATGTGAAGCTTCATAAACTTTAACTTTCAGGGCTGTTCACTTGCACAGGCCCCACCAAGTGTGGCGCATTGCTGGAAGCTATAGAGTATTCTGTCTAGGTAAGGAGGGGAAGCCAGGTTTCAATCAAAAGCATTTCTATGTAAACAATTCAGATAAATTACTTAAAGGGAGCTCAGAAAAAAAAGAGACTTGAGTCTCTAAGACTCTGGTAACTTGCTGTGATTTCTTTTCTCATTCTAGAAATATTCACTCTTAAATATTCACTTCATACCTAATTTTTTATATAGATAGATAGATATAGGTACAGTAAAGAGGGCCCTCTGAATCAAGAGATTCTGGCCCAACAAACCTGGATAAGCTTCTAAGCTTCTGTACCTAGCACAGGTGCTCCATAAACATTTCAATTAAGTTACTTGAAAAATCATCTACACATCTGTAAAATGGAGTTGATAATATTGGCCAGTCACTGAACAGCAGAATTGGAAGTGCTAATTTTGGGAATTTTTTATAATAATTATCTATACATCATTTTTGACCTTTAAAGGTATTTTTACATTTACACTCATAGCATGTTAGTATTTTCAAGATCCTTAGAGATCTTCCAAACATTTTCTTTGTGCAAATGAATGAATAGTCAGTCCCAAAGAAGTTGAGTCATTCGTTAATTCAAGGACACACAACTAGTGGTGAGATTGATTGAGGACTGGGGCACAGGCATATTGATTTTGAAGAGGGTTAGAGGAGGGTTATCAGAATTTCTATACGCTGCCTGAACACAAAGTCTTCAAAGTTTTTCTCCTACTGATAATTCCTATCCCAGACCCCAGAATAGCATAAGATAGCTTTGTCCCTCTTGGCACCCTCCACAGCAACATAGTGCAATTTTAAGAGACAATTATTCCATATTAAACTAGCATTGTGTGCATTAACCAATTTCTAGGCAGAAATTTCTTAAGTACAAGCAACTATGCTTCTGCATTAAAAAAATAAAGCATAATAGTATAGAATAGCAGTTGGAGTTGGGTTGGGACTGAGGTTAGAGGAACATTCCTTCAGGGCTGGGGAATCTCCTCCAGGCAGGTATGCGTTCAGAACACTTGATGCCTAAAGACTTTTGCAGTGACTGCAGTCTGTCACCGTTTTGTAGCGACTCCAAGCTGAAACCAAATCCACTATTAGTTCATCCCCCATCAATCTGGAGGCAAGCCTAGAAATAGTTCCACTGCTGCCTTAATGGCATTTGGGATAGGAGCAAATGTTCTACATGGTGGCGCCTGTTGGAGCTAATCAGATAAATTAAGGAGTTGAGCATGTTTCCACCATTTGGTTTAGTTTTATTTTAGTCTCCAAGTCCCTTTGCTCCTTTTTAAGGCCTGGCACTTTCTCATTGGCGAAGGCTACACTGCCTTATCACTGACAGAAGCTTCCTCAAGTAGAAGCACCACATGCCATATTCGTCCTAAGGGACACTGAGTGTCCAGCAAACCAACAGTGCAACTGTTATGTAACATTACAGAGGCCACCTGTTTGTCTCAGCATGCTTAAAATCATCTCCCTTCAAAAATAAATTAATGAAGTCTGCCAGAGAGAGTACACTAGGTTATTTTTTAGAGTGGAAAAGATCTTTTTTAAGATCAGGATGTAAAGCTTGGATAAATAGGCTTTGGTTTTGTTTACAGAAACAAAATAAGGTGTAGAGTTAAATAATGAGACCTAATTTTATCTTTGAAGAGAGTGACTACTCAAATCACAAATTTTCTGCCATTGCAGTTCTACTCAGTTAAGGCATATTATCTTGCTGGTATTCTACTGTTTTTTACCTATAAAAACTTCAATTTTATATGGTTAAAACAAATATTTATTTATATTTCCAGATAATCGATTCAGCTCTCTTTTTTTAACTTCCCTGTGAATCTATCCCTTGACATTCCTAGTGGCAGGTGAAATCCCATGACCACAGTAACTGCAAATGACATCATCATGGGGTTACTAGGAAGCCTCTTTTATAGTTGATTTGCTGCTGACATGAAACAGTTTTGTTCACAAGTTCATGTATTGCCCTCAAAAATATAACAAAGAAAATATAGGCAGATGAATTAGCAGAAACAGAAAAAGAGAGCAAGCACAATTGTAACAAGGTTTGTCAGCCACCTTTTGCTATCTGCTTAACTAGCTGTAAACCATGCACTAGAGCTATTGCCTGGAGAAAATTTATGCCAATCAAATTATTTTGCCAATGATTTATCTGTCCAAAACTCTTTAGATCATGGGGAAGTTAAAATGTTCACCTGGAGAAAGGAATAAACTATTCAGAACTGATGCACAATGCCTGGTTACTAGCAACATAAAAAAGCTCAATATAACTACGTAGCCATACAAGTTAGCACAGAATTAATGAATACAAGTTTGTCCTTCACCAATGAGCTAACTTCGGAAATATCTCCATATAGTCTCTATTTTAGCCTATTAAATAGAATCACTTTTGCACATCTACTTGTAATTCATCATGTGACTACAGCCTTTTAAGCTGTGTTTCCACACAAATATCCTATACCAGTCCAAGCTCTTACAAGGAGTGCTTGCAACGGGTGCTGGCTTTGTCTTACTAGCATTGCATTCATGTGTCAGGCATTGCACTTAGTAGGCAGTCAGTAAATATTTATTGAATTAATTAATGCTAAAAAAAAGCATTGTTTTTTACAAAGTGCTTCTTACAAAATTAGTGACCTGTTTTTATTAACTCCTGTGCTTACTCATTAAAGAATGTTGTAAACATTTTTGTCTTTTTACAAGAATTTACAACTGAGGAAACTGTATTCGTGTGATTGAGTGGTTTATTTTAGCTCATACAATGTACTGAAAGTTGATCTGTTGTCTTTGTTCCCATTCAGGACTCTATCCATCTTCCATAAACACTAACACTTTTTGATAGAATGACCATATAATTTATCTTCCAAACAAAAAAACTTGACAGTGAAAGCAGAAGACTAACTAAGCATGACCAAGGGGCACAAATCAGGATATTCCCAGGATAGGTGGTCATCCAACTTCTTGATACCCTACTATGTGCCTGCCATTATGCTAAGTCATGAGGAAAAAAGAGCGAATATGTCTGCCTTTATAGTTGACAGAATGGTAGGGTCCTGGGTGAAAGGCACCAGCACAAAGTAAATTCCCATTTTCACTTCATTCACCTCCAAAAGTCCCATTTCCTCTACCAGATGTTTTCATTCTACATAGGAAGGCTGAAAAACACTGTGCTTTCTGATCATGCTCAATTCCCACCTGGTGAAGTCTTTATTAATCTTTGAAATCTTTGACCCAATCTATTCAAAGATATTAACTGTCAATAAAAGGAAACAAGAATTAGAAAGTAAACTTCTAAAACAAATCCATTTCTTCAGTAATTTAAAAAGTAAAAAGATAGATTCTAAGACAAAAATAAAGTCATTTTTCTAATTTACCTTTTTATTAAGGTGTCACTCACACAATGTGCACAGTGAATTTTTACTGCCTTCTAGAGCAAGACGTAGAACAGTCTTGATACCTCAGAAGGCCTCATTGTGACTGCTTGGGAAGCCATTGTGAATGATTTCCAGATAAAGTTGCCATTCAAAACTTACTGTCATGTTTTATATTTGGGCTCAGGCCCTTTGAATCCAAAGGCTCCTGCAAAGCCTATAGCAGCAGGGACTGGTAGTTTCTTGCCATGACTCCAAAGAAGGTAGGTTAAGAAATTGAATGGGAAAGGAGCTAAAATGCAAGACAGGAGGATAAACAAGGAGAACAGGCACTGCCAAGCTCCTTTTCTCCTCATTTTCCCCAGAAAAGATAAGCAGCTAGCCATGTGCATGTTTAACATCCTGCTGTCAATAAAATGAGTAAATAAAAACTTTAATTGCACAGTAGCAGGGAGGCAGGAAGCCAGGCACTGTGCTAGAGACTCCCTGTACTTTGTTGAACACTCACAACCACCCTATAAAGTGGAGACCAGTGTCATTGTTTGTTTTACACTTGAGGAATCTGGGGACCCAGTAATGTCAAGCAATTTACTCAAAATCATACAATTTGTAAGTATTGGAACCTGGATTCAAACCTTATCTGCCATTATACCACTTTTCTGCTAGAAATGCATTTGCTGTTATAATGCAAACTTATCATCTACAAAGAAAGAGATGGACTTAGTTGTTCTGGAGGTGCTTTCTAGCTTTAAAACTAGGACTTCATGAAAATAATTTTTAAGTCATGGGTAAATTATATGAGAAATTTCTTAAATATGGTTTCCCTTCACATTCTTTTGAATATAACTCACAGGAAGACAAAATACAAGAATGTTCAAATATACAAAGCAACATATTATTTAAGCTTTCTAAATCAGACTCATTCTTTCCCAAGGATGTAAAATCTCCTGAGTGATTACAAGCTGATATTTGATCACTGATTTTGCTGCCAGTTGGTTCAGGTATTATACTTGTTCTTGTCAAAGATTGCTTCTACTTTTGCCCTTTTCTAGTGTTCAGGTTTATCATTTCCCCTTCCTAAAGACAAAGAGATTACAAAATCTCATGAGATTTCTGGAATTCACTCTGGAAAATTCTCAACTTTATAAAGGGATCAAAACAAATCTGCCACGGAGCACCTACCCGAGGAGCTCAGAGAACTCTCCAAGGATTCTTTCGGCAGATGGGCTTTTGCAGATCTTGTATGCTAAGATGGGGTAGAGAAAGGAAAGAGCTGGAGAATGGGATGTGAATTCTCTGTCACTTTTTAAAGTAACAAGTTCTTATAGAGAGCAACTTGGTTCCTCTAGAGAGCAACTCATTACCTTCAGAAAGACTTTCATAAATTGTGACTTATTCTATCAATACGCTTCTCAGTATTGCAAAGTGACTTAAACCAATTTGACCTTCACAATTGTCTGGTCATTTTGGTAAATATCAGTAGCCTCTACCAATAAAAGAGAAGTTAAGAACCATATCTCCTTGTAACCTGGCTATCAGGTTCGCACATTATCTAAGAAAGCAAATCTCAGACTAGAGTCTGTCACTCATACAAATATCAAGGGGCCAGCAATCACAAAAGCAGGCATGCAGCCTGTTCTGGGAGCTTTGTGAAGTCCATCTCACTGTCCTTTGGGCACTCGGACAACCACCTTAGGAAAAAAAAAAGTGTCCTGAGGCAGATGTAATGTTGCTGTCACAGCAGGATCAACTTTCTGGTCAGGAAAGGCAATAGAATTTCCTGTTAAGTTGTGGAGACCAGGAACAAATGAGTCCTAGAAATAGAGCACCTTTCAAAGGGTATTAGCTTATTGGTTTCTTAATATTTTTAAATTTCTTTCTAGAAGTACCTGTTCTCTATTTCTAGCCAGTCTACATGTCTTTAACATCACTCAAGTTATCATTGAAATAATATCTCTAACTTCCCTCATGCAAGCTAATGAATTCTAGTGTAAGTTCAGAGAGCAACATTTAATTTAAAGTACTTACTGCTCTGGGGTATCAGTTCCTGAATAGGGATTTTCAAATGCTAAAGAACCATTGAGGTAATGAGTATTTCTCCTCCTAGGATATACATTAAAATAACTTATGCATATATATCATACTTTCTATGTATTTAAAGAATGTAAGAACTTTAAATTACAAGCAATGTAGTACTCGATGTGTGTTTTGCATTATGTGGCTTGGACTATTGAGGTAGTGGTAGGAGTAAGTCTCCAAACTCTCTCCTCCTCCACCTCCATTCCCAGGAACAGAAGCTAAGATATAAGCCTTGGGAAAAATAAAGTCATCAGGGACATATATATGAACCTACGTATTTTTCTAGGTCATAAATATTTACTGGAAAGGCCCTAGGCCAAACACTTTCTTGTGGAACTCTGTTCCTCTGCAATCTCCCTTACATAGTGTTTTTTCTATTGCCCTTCTCTTTCTGCCTTGCAACTAGCCAGTGTGGTAACTGAGGCCTGGAAGTATTTCTCATTTTTTAGATGTCAGACAAGACCTGGATACAACTAGAAAAAGGGAAACTGGGGTTCGGGCCAGTTCTGTTTGGAAAATTAAGGGATCTTGATCTCTGTCTCTTTCTCACACTTACCTCCTTCTCTAGTAATTAAGTGAGCTCCAAAGCCTCATAAGGACCTTGGCAAAAGGGAAATAGAAATAGGCCTTTTTCACTACTTCACATCTAGACATTAAGATAAAAGAGTAGAAAGAGTTATCAAGACTCACAGTGATCTGACAAAGTAAGATGAGAAACCAGGAGGGATTTAGGGTCCAATCTCCAGAAAGTCACAAGGTATGCAACTACCTAGAGCATTCTCAGGATTCTAGCATACAGAATACAGGATTCAACCATACAGTGGCTGTCAAGATCCCACTTTGCACCTATGGCATAATGCCACATACACCTTAGGCACTCATCCCTGTCAATGATGAATAGTTCTTGCCATTTAAAGTCTGTCTGAGCAAGAGTTATGACAAAGAAGAGAAAAAAAAAATGAACCAATGGATATGCCAATAAAACTCAAACTTGTCATGGCAAGTATAAAATCTTAAACATTCTGTAATCATATCACAACTGCATTTGTTAAAATGCCAGCTCCCAGAATACATGTCACTGAGTGAGATCAGGCAGCTAGTAGCCTCCAAACTAAAGTGTATTTAAAAGATAAAACACATTATTATTGAGCCATCTAGATTTCTAGCAGAAAAGTATTCTCAATTCCAGATGTCATATTGTTATGAGCATTCCTCAACCTTGTTTTCCTGGACTGTTCCCTTTATTCATTTCAATCTGAGCTGCTTAGGAGAAAAAATCATTGTGCACATAATCTCTGAGAACAGATAACAAATAGACTCAGGAAAGAGAGCTCAGAAATAATTCAGCTGGTTATTATTTTAATACTATAGCTGGAGCTTTGCCCCTCTTTTCCCTTTGAATCTCTCCCACAAACAACAAGATGTATTTTAGAACCAATTACACAAATACCAGCTTAAACCTCATTTTATTCTACAACAGCCTTCAATTATGGTACTGTATTTGGAAGAGAGCTTTGTACTGCCTCAAAAGCTCCAATTGGAAAGAGAATGTGCATGTCTAAAGAATTTCATGCTATGTATTAAATATTAATGCTGTCAAAGAGACCTTCAGAATTTTACAAACATTTGTCACTAAATGTAGTTATTAAAAGCATTTTTTAGGCATTTTGAAAATTGTAAATGATTGTTGGTGAATATTAATTCTTACTACAAGTTTCCTATATTTAGCAATATTTTACCGAATAAATATAAATGGATATACGCACTTCAATTACAGAAAACACACTGCAACTGTAGGATACAGAATCATGAAAATAAGAAAACACTAAGAATTCTAATCAGAAAACTGTAAACAAGGGAAGTAACAAAGATGAATTGAGGCATTTTTGCTGAGTGGCATTTTCTTAGTGTAGGAGACCCAAGGACAGTTTAGCCCTACTCTAATGGGAACTCATGCATTGTTATTTATTAAGCACTATAGTCAGGTCTATTCTAGTTCTGACACTCACAACCAAGTTTGACAGCAATTATTCCCATACCCTGGAAGCACTTGAGGCATTTTCAAACTCTATGAATGACCCTTACTATTTGGATATCTGAAAAGACAGGATTGTAGTCAACTATATATGGATTGAGAAATTCCACAATAAAATGTTCATCCCAGAGCCACATTTTTAACCTCTCCTGCTCCCAATTTTTCACCACAATTATCTAACCAATGTAATAGGAAAATTCCTATGTCTCTGAGGGAATTGCAAGTCCCGTGAAAAACATGACATTTTGAGTGAATTCTACAGGAAATATGACAAGAAAAAATCAGAAAAAAGCCAAAACCTATAATTACTTATGGCGAGAGGAACCTAACCAAACACAAAAATGACTTTCCCACCATTCGCACTAAAATCCCTTCAATTAGAAGATGAGATGGGGATGAGAAGGGGATGGAGCAACAACTATGAGAAGAACCCCAATCTTACCTAAGCCTCCAGATGGATGCAGAAATTCATATAGAATAGGAAGGGGTGTCCATGAACTTCCCACAACTCACATACAAAGGTTTTATGGTTATGAAGCATTGGCAGAAATCTTGTCTTGAAATTTTCATTCAACAATGTGGGTTATACAAATCAGAAGAACTTTGGGAAGATGAAGATATGAAATATGAAATAAATTTTAGAATTATGCAAATGATTATTGTTGATGTTTAGAAATGTTTTTTGAAGATGCATAAAAATAATAATCTTGATATAAAATTTTAGATTACATCAATGAATTCTGGAAAATGAAAGGGAGAAGGTAATGTGTACATAAGTATTCAGTTTTCTCAGGGGGAAGCCAGTAGAAGCTACTTAATTGTTGAAGTTAATACTAAAATATATTGTAAATATCTTTAAAGTTATCCAGCATTAGGTATAAAACATCTAAGTAACTCAAAAAAAATGAAGAAAATATAATCAACTCTCAAAGATTGGTTTGTATACATTTGATTCGTTCTTTCATTAAATTATAGTGAGATGAAATACGCAAAGTTGTTACTAGTGACAGTAATCTCGCTTCTTTAATGGGATTTTATTAGGAAACAATACTACCAAGAAGCAACAGAAGGTTGGCTTCTGGAATATTTTACAATCGTGTCACTTAGCATAGACACGTTGTGTGAATATTAATATAGCCTGATATCAGGTTGTTCGCAGCAGTGACCTTCAAGCATGCTAATATTCTCCGCAAGCTTGAATTTAGAGAAAGAGATCTAACAGCCAAGAGTCTAATTTCTTCTTTATGAGAGAAAAATGAGGGAACTGAAGGGAATAAAGAGGTGCTTGGTCTTTTCTATGGATCATTCATTTAATACTAAGTGTATTGTTAATTTAACCATAGTTATCAAAATACTTAAACATAATATTTCTTCAAAATGGAATCATTGGGAAAATCATTATTGTATGTTTTATAGTTTTCAGTGTAGAGATCTTTCATCTCCTTGGTTACATTCATTTTAAGTTTTTTTGTAGATATTAATTCCTGCTTTTTCATACAGTTTGCTGTTAGTGTATAGAAATCCTACTGATTCTTGTATGTTGATTTTGTATCCTGCAACTTTACTATATTTATTAGTTCTAATAGTTTTTTGGTGGAGTCCTTAGGGTTTTCTATATATAAGAGTATATGGTCTGCAAACAGGAACAATTTAACTTTTTCCTTTCCAATTCAAATGTGTTTTATTTTGTTGTCTTCACTAACTGCTCTGGCTAGGACCTCCAGTAATATATGGAAGTGGCAAGAGTGGGCACTCTTGTCTTGTTCCGAATCTTAGAGGAAAAGCTTTCAACTTTTCCCCATTAAGTATGATGTTGCTTGTGGGTTTAACATATACAGCCATTATTTGGTTTAGGTATGTTCCTTTTATATCTAATTGGTTGAGAGTTTTTATCATGAAAAATGGTGAATTTTGTCAAATGCCTTTTCTACATTTACTAAAATAGTCATATGGTTTTTGTCCTTCATTCTGTTGATGTGCTGCCTCACATTTATTGATTTCTGTGTGTTGAAGTATTCTTGCACTCCTGGGATAAATTCCACTTTGATCATGGTGAATGATCTTTCTAATGTGCTGGTGAATTCAGTTTGCCTGTATTTTGTTGAGGATTTTAGCATTTTTATTCATCGGGGTATTGACCTGGAGTTTTCATTTTTTGTAGTTTCTTTTCTGGCTTTGGTATCAGTATAATGCTGACCTCATATAGTAAGCTCAGAAGTATTCCCTTCTCTTCAATTTTTTAAGCATTTAAGAAGACTTGGTATTAGTTCTTCCTTAAATGTTTGGTAGAATTCAGTAGTGAAACCAGTCAGGTCCTGGACTTTTCTTTAATGGAAGACTTGCTACTGATTTAATCTCCTTACAATTTTTAGTCTGTTAAAATTTTGTATTTCTTCATTATTTAGTATTGGTAGGCTGAATGCATCAAAAAATTTATTTATTCTGGGTTATCCAATTTGTTGGCATATAATTTTTCATAATAGTCTCATAATCCTTTGTATTTATGTTGTATCAGTTGTAGTGTCTCCTTTATTTCCAATTTTATTTTTCTCTCTTAGCCTAGCTAAAAGTTTATCAATTTTATCTTCAAAAAACCAACTCTTAGTTTTGTTTATACTGTCTATTGATTTTCCCAACTCTCGTTTATTTCTGCTCTGATCTTTATTATTTGCTTCCTTCTACTAACTTGTTTTTGTTTTCCTAGCTCCTTGAGGTGCAGTGTTAGGTTGTTTGAGATCTCTTCATTTTGATGACTTATGGTTATAAACTTCTCTTTTACAACTGATTTTGCTACATGTTGTACTTTTACTTTCTTTTTTTTATCATTATTTTTAGAGACAAGAGTCTGACTCTGTTGCCCAGGCTAGAGTGTGGTGGCACTATCATAGCTCAATGTAACCTCTCCCCTGATTCAAGAAATCTTCCCAACTCAGCTTCCCATGTAGCTAGTACTACAGATGTTATCATTTTGCCTAATTTTTATTTTTATTTTTTGGTAGAGACAGGGTCTCTTTACATTGCTGTATTTGTCTGTTTTCACACTGCTGATAAAGACATACCCAAGACTGAGTAATTTTAAAAAGAAAGAGATTTAATGGGCTCACACTTCCACATGGCTGGAGAGGACTCACAATCATAGTGGAAGGTGAAAGGCACATCTCACATGGCAGCAGACAAAAGAGACAACTTGTGCAGGGACACTCCCATTAATAAAGTCATAAGATCTCAAGAGACTTATTCACGATCATGAGAACAGCAAGGGAAAGACTTGCCCCCATGATTCAATTACCTACCACCAGGCCTCTCCCACAACATGTGGAAATTCAAGATGAGATTTGGGTGGGGACACCGCCAAACCATATCATTCCACCCTGGCCCCTCCCAAATCTCATGTCCTCACATTTCAAAACCAATCACACCTTCCCAATAGTCCCCCAAAGTCTTAACTCATTTCAGCATTATCTCAAAAGTCCACAGCCCAAAGTCTCATTCATGACAAGGTAAGTCCCTTTTGCCTATGAGAATGTAAAATCAAAAACAAGTTAGTCACTTCTTAGATAAAATGGGGGTACAGTGGGTAAATACAGCCATTACAAATGGGAGAAATTGGCTAAACAAAGGGGCCACAGGCCCCATGCAAATCCAATAGGGCAGTCAAATCTTAAAACTCCAAAATGATCTCTTTTGACTCCATGTCTCATATCCAGGTGGGTTCCCATGGTCTTGGGCAGCTCCATCCCTGTGGCCTTTCAGCCAGCGTACAGCCTTCCTCCTATACACTGCTTTCATGGGCTGGCATTGAGCGTCTGTGGCTTTTCCAGGTGCACTGTGAAAGCTGTAGGTAGATCTACCATTCTGGGGTCTGGAAGACAGTGGCCCTCTTCTTACAGCTCCACTAGGAAGTGTCCCAGTAGGGACTCTGCGTGGGGGCTTTGACCCTACATTTCCCCTCTGTACTGCCCTAGCAGAGGTTCTCCATGAGAACCCTGCCCCTGCAGCAAACTTCTGTGTGGACATCCAGGTGTTTCCATACATCCTCTGAAATCTAGGCAGACGTTCCCAAACCTCAATTCTTGACTTCTGTGAAACTGCAGGCTCAACACCACGTGAAAGATGCCAAGGCCTGGGGCTTGCACCCTCTGAAGTTACAGCCTGAGTTGTACCTTTGTCCCTTTTAGTCACTGTTGAAGCAGCTGGGACACAGGGCACCAAAAAGTCTCTAGACTGCACACAGCACGGGGACCCTGGGCCTGGCATGAAACCATTTTTCCCTCCTAGGCCTGTGAAGGGAGGGGCTACCATGAAGACCTCTGACATGCCCTGGAGACATTTTCCCCATTGTCTTGGGGATCAACATTCTGCTCCTTGTTACTTATGCAAGTTTCTGCAACTGGCTTGAATTTCTCCTCAGAAAATGGGTTTTATTTTCTATTGCATTGTCAGGCTGCAAATTTTCCAAACTTTTATGTTCTGCTTTCCTTATGTAACTGAATGCCTTTAACAGGACTAAGTCACCACTTGAATGTTTTGCTGCTTAGAAATTTCTTCCACCAGATATCCTAAATCATCTCTCTCAAGTTCGAAGTTCCACAAATCTCTAGGACAGGGGCAAAATGCAGCCAGTCTCTTTACTAAAACATAACAAGAGTTACCTTTGCTCCAGTTCCCAGAAAATTCCTCATTTCTCTCTGAGACTACCTCAGCCTGGACCTTATTGTCCATATTGCTGTCTGCATTTTGAGCAAAGCCATTCAACAAGTCTCTAGGAACTTCCAAAGTTTTCCACATTTCCTTTCTCCTTCTGAGCCCTCCAAACTCTTCCAACCCCTGCCTGTTAGCCAGTTCCAAAGCTTTCACATTTTCTGGTATCTACAGTAGTGCCCCACTCTATTGGTACCCAATTCACTGCATGAGTCCATTTTCATGCTGCAGATAAAGACTGGGCAATTTGCAAAATAAAGAGATTTAACAGACTTAGAGTTCCATGTGGCTGAGAAGGTCTCACAAACATGGTGGAAGATGAAAGGCACATCTCATATGTCAGCAGACAAGAGAAGAGAGCTTGAGCAGGGAAACTCCCATTTATAAGACCATCAGATCTGTGAGACTTACTCACTATCATGAGAACAGCATGAGAAAGACTTGCTCCCATGATTCAGTTACCTCCCACCAGGTCCCTCCCACAACACATGGGTATTCAAATGAGATTTGGGTGGGGAAACAGCCAAATCATATAAATGGTCTAGACTGGTCTTGAACCCTGTCTTCAAGTAATCCTTTTGTTTTGCGCTCCCAAAGGCCACTTTCATTTGTCTCAAAAAGTATTTTAATGTCCCTTTTAATTTCTTTATTGATCCATTGGTTGTTCAGGAACATGTTGTTTAATTTCAATGTATATGTAAATTTTTGAAAGTTCCTCTTGTAATTGATTTCTAGTTTTATACCACTGTGGTCAGAAAATAAACTTTATATTATTTTAATCTTAAATTTTTTAAGACTTGCTTTTTGTCCTAACATATGATCTATCCTGGAGAAGGTTCTATGTACAGTTAAGGAGAACATGTATTCTGCAACTGTTTAATAAGACATTTTGCATATGTCTATTAGGTACATTTGATCTAGAGTGTAGTTTACATCCAATATTCTCTTACTGATTTTCTGTCTAAATGATCTGTCCTTTGCTGAAAGTGGGGTATTGATGCCCCCTACTATTATTGTAATGCGATCTATCTCTCCATTCAGATCTATTAATATTTGTGTCATATATTTAGATATTCTGATGTTGGGTGCATACATTTTTATAATTATTATATCCTACTATTCAGTCATTCTCTATCATTATATAATGGCCTTCTTTGTCTCTTTTTACAGTTTTTGACTTAAAGTCTATTTTATCTAAGTATAGCTACTCCTCCTCTCTTTTGGTCTCCATTTCAATGGAATATCTTTTCCTATCCCTTCACTTTCAATCTATGTGTGTTTTTACAAGTGCAGTGAGTCTCTTTTAGGCAGCATATAATTGAGTCTTTATTTATTGATTTATTCAGCCACCTTATATCTTTTGATTAAACACTTTAATCCATTGCAGTCAATGTAATTTTTGGTAGGTAAGAACTTACTATTTTCATTTTGTTAATTGTTTTCTAGTTGTTTTGTAGATCTTTTGTTTTTTTCTTGCTCTCTTGTTGTCTTCCTTTGTAGCTAAGTGATTTTCCCTACCAGTATGTATTGGTTCCTTGTTTTTTATTTTTTGAGTGTCAATTATAGAGTTTTGCTTTTTAGTTACCATGACACTTACAAAGAAAAAAAAATCTGGTTATAAAGGGTTGTTTTAAGCTGACAACAACTTAACTTTGAAACTAGAAAGACCTCCATATTTTTACTCCACTCTCTGCCTCACATTTTGAATTATTCATGTCACAATTTACATCTTTTTATAGTGCATATCCCTTAACATAGTATCATAGCTATTTTTAATAGTTTTAGTTTTTAACCTTTATGTTAAAGATATAAGTAACTTACACAACACCATTAAAGTATTAGAATGAATGACTGTGTTCTTAATTTTATATGAGTTTTTTTACTTTTAGATGTTTTCATACTACTAATTACCATTTTTTTTTCAGATTGAAGAATTCCCTTTACCATTTCTTCCGCCCCGACCCCCACCCCAAGACAGGCCCTCAATCTGTTGCCCAGGCTGTAGTAGCAGTGGCATGATCACTGGGCTCAAGTGATCCTCTCATCTTAGCCTCCCAAGTAGCTGGGACTACAGGCACATACCACTATGCCTGGCTAATTGTGTGTGTGTGTGTGTATGTGTGTGCGTGTGTGTGTGTGTGTGTAGCAGTGGGGTTTTGTCATGTTTCTCAGGCTAGTCTTGAACTCCTGGGCTCAAGTGATCTATCTGTCTTGCTCTCCTAAAGTAGAATTACAGGTGTGACTCACCATGCCTGGCCTATCATTTCTTATAAGAAAGGTCTGGTGTTGATAAACCCTCTCAGCTTTTGTTTGTTGAGGAAAGCCTTTTATCTCTTCTTCATTTCTGATGGACAGATTTGTTGGGAATAGTATTCTTGGTTGCCAGTTTTCATTCTTTAGCACTTTAAATATATCATCCTACTCTCTCCTAGCCTAGAAGGTTTCTGCTGATATGTCTGCTGCTAAGGTTTATTGGACCTCTCTTGTATGTGATTTGTTTCTTTTTATTTGCTGCTATCAGAATCCTTTCTTTGTTTTGATTTTTGATGGTTTGATCGTTATATGTATTAGAATAGTCTTATTTGGATTAAATCTGTTTGGAGAACTTTGACTTTCTTGTACGTGGATAGTTTCTTCTCTAGCTTTGGAGTTTTCTGTTACTATTTCTTTAAATAAGCTTCTCCCCTTCTATCTTTCTCTTCTTCTTCTTAAATTCCTATAACTTGAACATTAATTCTTTTGATATAAATCCTTTACTTTTTCTTCCATTTCTTTTTTCTCCTCTGACTGTATATTTTCAGATAACCTGTCATCAAATTCACAGACTTTTTCTCCTACTTAATTCTGCTGTCAATGCTCTCTGTTGCATTTTTTATTTTCAACTCCAAGATTTCTGCTTCAATTTTTTATTATTCAGTCTATTAAGTTTATCATTCTGATATCTTGTTTTCCTCATTTTGTTGAATTGTTTCTCTTTACTGAAATTTGCTGAGCTTCCTTAAAATAATTATTTTGAATCCTTCGTCAGTCATTTAATACATCTTTATTTCTTTAGGGTTGTTCATTGGCACTCTATTTTGCCCATTTGGTGATATTGTTTTTCCCTGGGTGTTTTTGATCCTTGTGGTTGTATGTCAATGTCTGTGCATTTGAAGAAGTAGATACTTATTTCAGTCTACATAGACTGGCTCTGCGTGGGAAATCCCTGTGACAGGCACAGTGCTCAAATGTACCAGAAGCCCAGGGAAGCTGTGACAAGCATGGTACTGCTCAAAACTCAGGGCTCACTGTGGCAGGAGAAGCAATGAGACAGGTCAGGACCGTGGGGCCTGCTGTGGCTGTCATGGTGCTACCAGAAGCCCCAGGTAGATGTGATCACAGTGGCACTGGTGTATCAGAAGCCCACACTGCTGAGGGTTGCCTGTCACTGAGAGGTATCCAGAGCCCAGGGCCCCTGATGTCGGCCTGGCAATGGTGTGGGCCAGATATTGAGTTCACCATACAAGCCTTATGCCTGAAGCTGTACAGTCCCACTTGTTGTCAAGGCAGGCTCAGAGGCTCAGTCATAAGTTACCAGCTCAAGTATGATGCCTGAATATCCACCCAGTTCTTTGTTTTACTGTGACAGATCTCATGTTGGGATCTAAGGCAAAGTTCTGTAATCACTTCCCTCTCTTTATCCCAAGTGGACAGTATCTCTCTCTGTGCTGTGCTGCCTGGAATTGGGGAAGGGGTGGTGTGGGTAATGTAAAACTATTGTTCCTACCCTCCTAAATGCATCTTTTTCTTATTTTTTTTATTATTGTGTTACAGCTAGGTACCGTTATCTCTCAGTTGGTTTCCTTAGTTCTCATGCAAATATTTGTGTGAGTAAATAGTTTTTCACATTGATGTTTCTGTGAGGGGATGATTGCTGGAGAGTCCATTCCCACCATCTTGTTTTGACCCTTATAATTCTACTTTTAAGGTTAAAAAAGTATATCCTTCCCATGTCTTTCTTCTTTTTTGTTTTTGAGTCCTAAAGAAACAGTAATCTCATATCATGATATTTGGTCTCATATAAAAGCCCAAAATAAGTCAACCAGAAATATTCCCTAAGTTTGTATTTTTTTCTGTTCCTATTATTCTGACATACTTAGGAACTTCATTTTTTTGGGTCTGATCCTTTTCTATGTTAGTTTAAAAAAATTCTCAGATACTGCACATAATGAGTCAAGTAGAAATCAGTCAAGTTCAGTATTGATTTAGCAGAAGGGCAAGAGAAGCAGGCACTTCAATATTTTCCTACCTCCCTTGGGAAGATTAAGAAGAACTTAATTCAACCTGAAGTGGTGTAAATATCCTGAGATGAAGCCCCTTTTAACATGTGCACTACTGAACAGAATTGATGTAAGGAAGATAACCACTGTCTCAAAGTGAAAGTACATCTTCTATGAACAAGTTTACAACTGTTCAGGGCAGAGGGCAGAGACATAAGAATGAGGGAGTTGGGAATAGAATATGCTTTCTGAGCTGGTAAGGAAATTAAAAATAGCCCAGAACTATCATTCATCAATTTTTTTTTTCAATTCTTAAGGTATTGCTGAGAAAGTAAAAAAGGAAGCATATGTCATCTGGTAATGTCCTTGAATGTTCAGTGTTTAATTTTATTTTGGGGACATCTTGATCTTGGGGCAGCTGTGAAGAAAGAGCCTCCCTCTCCTAGCTTCCTGAAGAGTACTAAATGATAGCCATATTCAAACCAGAACTGAGATGAGGAGCAATCTTTATTTCTGTTTAGGATTAGGGAGAGTCAACATTATAAAGATATATGTTCCTTTCTACAAATGCCGGGGAAATAAATAGAATAGAGCTATGGAGCTCTCAACATTCTTATTTCAGAAGTTTTACAGAATTGCTAAGTGATTTTATTTCCCACAAGCATGATTCTTTCAACAAGTATTTCTCTTATTCAGTATTTTTTATTTATGTATTTACTTATTCAATTAATGTATATTAAACATTCATTATTGCCAAAGCACTGCTAAGTGCTCATCACGGTACAATTTCACAGATGCTTAACACTCAGGGATGCTGTTAGTAGGTTTCTGTTTTTATTCACACAAAAGGAAGGAATGGACATTACTTCTCCTCCCTTGCATTCTGGCTGCTAGCTCTTGTTTCTCTCTGCATTGGGCCTTGCTCTCAAGAGCACTGATCTTTAATTAGTTCTCTTTAATCTGCATGAAGTGATTCAAAGGTAGTTAGCACTATACATGAAGTAGGAGTAAGTTGTGAATCATATTTTGAGGCTCTCTCATACAGGAAAAAAATTTAATTAATTTTTTCTTATGAAGAAAATTCTAAAGTACTTATAGAAATTTAATCTGGGCTAGGTGTGGTGGCTCACGCCTGTAATCCCAGCACTTTGGGAAGCAGAGGTGGGTGAATCACCTAAGATCAGGAGTTCGAGACCAGCCTGGCCAACATGGTGAAACCTATCTCTACTAAAAATACAAATATTAGCCGGGCCTGGTAGCATGTGCCTGTAATCCCAGCTACTCGGGATTCTCAGCAGGAGAATCACTTGAACCCAGGAGGCAGAGGTTGCAGTGAGCCAAGATCACGCCACTGCACTCCAGCCTGGGCAACAAGAGTGAAATTCCGTCAAAAAAAAAACACAGAAAAAGAAATTTAATCTGCAAATATCTAAGCACTTTTGTTGTGGTAAAAGTACAGCAAGTACAGCAACTAACTACATCATATACAGGAGAAAAGCTAGCCTCCCTTGGTATGTCCCTTCCTCCAGCACTTCCTGCCTTCACTTTGCAACACTAAAAGGCAAATAGAGAAGAAGTGTTTCAAATTATTGTGGAATATCTATATTTTAAATATACGGCCAGGCACGGTGGCTTACGCCTGTCATCCCAACACTTTGAGAGGCCGGAGGTGAGCAGATCACTTGAGGCCAGAAGTTCGAGACTAGCCTGGCCAACATGGTGAAATCCTATCTCTACAAAAAATACAAAAATTAGCTGGGTGTGGTGGCACGTACCTGTAATCCCAGCTACTTGAGAAGCTGAGGCATAAGAATCACTGGAATCAAGGAGTCAGAGGTTGCAGTGAGCCAAGATTGTGCCACTGCACTTCAGCCTGGGCAACAGATCAAGACTCTATCTCCAAAAATAAGTAAACAAATAAATAAATAAAGATTATTAAGAATATGTGGGAGGAGCAGTTTAGAAATTTTAGAAGGTTAATTCTATCTTTTGTGAACCTATATTTATTTCTAAGGGGCTTTATTTTTAATACCTCAATTATTATACCTAAATCAAGCATTACAGCCAAACAGTATTTTATGCCAAAGATTACTTAATGTAACAACTCCTTTTTACAGAAGAAAGTAAGGGAGAAATACATGAACTTTTCACGAAGTGATCACATGAATAGAGTGAATACAATGTTGGAAGCAGTGGAAGTCCATATAAAAAATTATAGAAACTCCAGTAAAATAATACTGCATAAAATGCTATTTGCACATACACTGAGTGTTGTTATACCTCTATCCCAATTTATTTGGATTTTTAAATTGTTAAATATGCTATAAAGTATCAGTATACCTACCATTTAACACAAGAACTAAAACATTACAAATACATTTAAACCCGTGTATCTACCCATCCCAGATCCTATTTACTCTCTTTCCCACTTATAAAGAAAATTTCTATCTTGAACTTTAGGTTTATCATTTTCATTTTTTGTACTTTTATTCTGTCTATTTAGACCCTAAACAATATTGTTTTGCATATTTTAAGCTACACAAATAGAATTACATGCTATATATCCTTCTATAACTTGCTTTTTATCTTTCACAATGTGTGTGAGACTCATCTACATTGATATCTGTACTATGTTATTCATTTTTGTTCCTATAGAGTATTTAAATGCATGAATTATATCAAATTTCATAATTTGTAATAGTTTTTGTTATCCATTTGTGTTTTTACCTTGTATACTTTTGAAATTTTTCACCATAACAATGCTGCAATGCATAGTTTTTGTGTTTGAGCATCCCTAATGTATATACTCAGGACTGGAATTAATGGGCCATAAGATATATACAATTTCAACTCCACTAGATAGTGTCAAATTGATCTACAAAGTACTTATCCCAAAAATATATACTTCCACAAGCACTAGATGAGAGAGTTCCTAATTTTAATTTTCTGGCAGTGCTCTAGAAATTCTTTTTAGCAAAACATAGCCATAAATCACTTAAATAAGAATCATATTGAATAACATTCTTATGATATAAAATGTTTCTTTGTGCTTTATTGCTAAAGTTGGATCTTAGAGTTTTTGAGCCTTTTAAGGAATGACAACTTAGATAGGTATTATTGGATTGTGGATATGTTGAAAATTCCAAAAGTACTTTACAAATAAGTGGAATATAAATTTAATAACAGTAATGGTATCCATAGGAATCCCCTTATAGAATAGTTTGGTGATAGATTATGACTAAGGCGAGTAGGTAGAAGATCGGATCAAAAATACCCATTCTGTATATTAGGCATTAAAGCTAATGATTGGAACAAATCACACCAAATGCAAACACATTTTTTTTAACCAGAGAAGAATAAAGGGATAAAGCTATCCATGAGTGAAAAGGAAAGAATTGTCTGATTTATGTTTGGTGAATTTCAAATCCAATAAGCATCTACCTAGACTATGAAAGGTAAAAGTCAATAGCATGTTTAATTATTTGCTATTAAAATTAATGTGCATTTCTGAAGGCTGAAGATTGTTTATGTAAGTCCCAGCACAAAGCCAATGCTCAGTTTCATGAGGCAAATGGACCAATCCCTTTCTTTATTCCTTCATTCTCTCATTCAAAAAAATTACATTTGCAGAGAAACTTCTATGTATTTGGTATTTATGCTAGGCACAGTGATAAGCCCAAGAAGATCTCCATGCATGCAGAAACTGATATTGACAAGTACAAATTATATTGTTTTCTTGCATGCAGGTCTCTAATACATTGTCTCTGTGTTGTCAGGTGTCTCTTTATTTGAGCTTTGATGTTGCTATTAACTGACTGACTGATAGAAACAGGATGAAAAGCTCCAGAAATCAAAGGACACAACCTTTGTGGATTTGTGGAAGGCATCCACTAAAATGCCTCCTGGCATTCATACCCTTCTGTAGTTTCCTCCCACATTGACTAGGATGGACATGCACAACAAATAATATATCCAGAAGCAAATGTGTGTTGACTCCTGAAGCAAGGTCAAAAAATGACTTTGTAGCTTCAGCATGCTATCTTAGACAACCTGCTCTGGAGGAAGCCAACTGCCATTTTGTGAAGACGCTTAAGCAGCCATATGAAGAGACCCATATGGCAAGGAACTGAGCCCTCCTGTCAATATCCAACCCCTACTTTCTAGTCAACTGAGTGGACCACCTTGAAAGTGGGTCCTCCAGCCCCAGTCAAGTCTGCAGATGAGTGCAGGCTTAGCTGACATCTTGATTACAATTTCATAAGAGTCTCTCAGCCAGAACAACCCATATAAGCTGGTCCTGAATTCCTGATACATAGAAACTGTGTAAGATAAAAAATGTTTATTATTGTTTTAGGCTGCTAAGATGTGAGGTAATTCACTATGCAGCAATAGATAATTAAACAGGATTGGAAAGTCAAAATAAGAACAACTCTCTCCCTTTCTCTAAAGCTATAATGAATGTTTCTCTTTACTTTTTTTATATAAGGAATTATAACAGCTTGGTGTGGTGTCTCATGCTATAATTCCAGTTACTTAGGAAGCTAAGGTGGGAGGATCACTTTAGGCAAGGGGTTTGAGACCAGCCTGGGCTTCATGGCAAGACCCCATCTCTAATAAAATAAAAATTTTAAAATTAGCTGGGTGTGGTGGCATGCAATTATGGTTTCAGCTACTTGAGAGGTTGAGGCCAGAGGATTGCTTATGCCCAGGAATTTGCAGTTGCAATAAGCTATGATTACACCACAGCCCAAATGACAGAGCAAGACCCTATCTCTAAAAAATTATATTATACTTAACGATATAATAACACATTTTGTGCAGGTATTTGATCATTTTGCCCAAATTTTAGCTAAATCACCTCATGCCTTTATGCAGGTCACTAAATTGCCTTCAAAATTCACCTATCAATGGGATAATTATAAAGTGATAACACCAAGATATTATAATATTATACTTTTAATAAAATGTTTAAAGTCTATAAAGTTGAAAACAAATAACAGTCTAAATGTACTATATAGTTTACTACAGAAAACTTGAAACACATAAGAAGAGAAGACTTCTCTGGTGACAAGATCTAAAAATGCTTTTGACTGAAAATATCTAGTATTATATCGTGTGTACATCTCAAGTTGAAATGGAATAGAAGTTTGAGGCTGTTATGAGCTATGATTGCAGCACTGCACTTCAGTCTGAGCAACAAAGAAACACTCTGTCTCTAGAATAAAAAGAATAAAAAGAATTGTAATGGTCTTCTAGAAGGGAAAGCATCTAAGTATCTATGTCACTTGCCTAAAAATAAACTTAATATAGTATCTTAGTTCATTAGTTTGTTTTATGTTCCTTATAATAGAATACCTGAAACTGAGTCATTTATAAAGAAAACAAAACTATTTCTTATATCATTACAGAAGCTGAGAAGTTTAAGGACAAGGGGGCATATCTAGTGAGGGCCTTCTTGTTGGTGGGCTTTTTGCAGCATATCAAGGAGGAGCAAGGCATCACGTGGCAACAAACCTGACTGTGCTAATATGTTAGTTCATCTCTCTCTTCCTTTTCTTCTTAATCCACCAGTTCCCCTCCAAAGATAACCCATTAATCCATTAAACCACTTGTCCATTACTCCATGAATGAATTAATCCATTCATGCAGGCAGAGCCCTTATGATCCAATCATCTCTCAAATATCCCAACTCTCAATACTGCCACATTGGGGATTAAGTTTCAACATGAGTTTTGGAAGAAACATTCAACCCCTAACATACAGTAAAAAGCAAATGGATCACTGATTCTTTACCTCATTCAGAAATATGCATTGAGCACTAAGAACCACCAAAATAATGAGTAGATAATTGCACTTTGAATAGATCATTAAAAAGAGGACACTGGAATTCAACAGAAAAGTGACAAAAAATACCTAAAGCAAGAAAGGAGAGGGAAGTGAAGCACTCTTCTCAGCCAAGATCAGCTGGGAGACAGGAATGACTCCCCAGTGTGAGGAAAGAGTAAGTAATAGACCCACAGTGGACCACATTCCAACTGTGGACTCCTGCAGTCCCAGGCATGGGAGATCCCCATCACCTATGCAAGCCCTGAAACTAATATATGGAGCTGCCTGGAGATTACACAATGGAAATGCTCCGGGGAATGAGTTTGTACTAGGTCCCCCACTTCCCCCAACTCCTAAGCATCTACAGCACGGTGCCATGTTAAGAGCATAGCACACAACAGGCTGTAAAATATCCTGGGCCCAGCAGTACTAGAGCTAAGTCATGAACAAAGTGCAGGATGCTGCTGCTGCTGGGACTAAAATGCAATGAAGGTGAGGGCTGCTGCCAATGGGGCTGAGGCAAAAGCAGGGCATGTGTTCCCTAGCCACCAGCCTAGGCTGCCATCACTGAAGGTGGCCCTATCCTCCTCAGTGGCAGGAATGTAGTACGGCTGCTGCCACCCCCTACTTGAACATTCTCCTGGAGGCCTGGGAATCTCCTCACCCCTACTTACCATAGCAAGTACCTGCACACACCACTTGGGGCCCTAAGTCAAGCCCACCCAGCTAAGCTTGAACCCCCAAAAGCTAAAGCATGCAGTCCAGAGGCTTAGAGATTAACCAGCTCAGTCCACCAACATTGACACCTGAGCACTTCTCCCATAGCCTTGAGGTTGAACCTACCCACCCTGTCACTACCCCCACGGCTGGCACCTACATGCACATGCCATCTATGGGCATGGAGACTGATCTGCCCAGCCCATTTCAGCCACCATTAACAACAGCACATAGCACTTGGGATCCAGAGTGGTACCATCATGTGAGCCATGCCAGCTACTGCCATCATGCATGCCATGCCAGCTAACCAGTGGACGGAGAACACACCCACCTGCCCAGACCACTGCAGTTACTATTGTCATCCAAGTAAGCCATCTGGAGGCCCAAAATTTGGCCTACCTGGACCCACTGACACTGGTGCCAGCGTACACCACCCCGGGGACCAATGAAGGGTACAATTAGCCCACTGATGTTACCACTGGTAAATTCTTGTCCTAAAATAAATTAACTGGTTGTTTAAAGAAAGGGATGTTTACAAGTCAGAAAGTTGAGGCAATCAAAGATTGTCTCAAGTCAGAAAGTTGAGGCAAGTCGAAGATTGTGAAAGTCATGAAAAATGTTATAAAAGGGAATTTATGCAAGAAATGTTGTATAATTTAAAAGTAATTAGGCCTCCTGAATGTAAAACTATTGAAGAAACAGTTTATGTGCAAGGTGTGTAAGGAAAGTAAAATATACTTTTGGTAAAAGGATTATGAGGCATAAGAATATATACTTTTACCTACATTAAAAGGTTAAAAATATATAAATATATATATTTTGTTTTGAAGGTTTAAGCAAGTTTTGAAACATTAATTGTAAAGGAAATTTTGTGTGTAAGCATATTGGCTAAAGTTAAAAAGGTATCATCCAGTTTTTCTGTGAACTGAACATTAAAATAGAAGCATGACAGGATTTTTAAAGTACAAACCTGCTCTTCAAGAAAAATTAGGCCAGGCACGGTGGCTCACGCCTGTAATCCCAGCACTTTGGAAGGCTGAGGCGGGTGGATCATGAGGTCAGGAGATCGAGACCATCCTGGCTAACATGTTGAAACCCTGTCTTTACTAAAAATACAAAAAGAAATTAGCCAGGCATGGTGGCGGGTGCCTGTAGTCCCAGCTACTTGGGAGGCTGAGGCAGGAGAAGGATGTGAACCCAGGAGGCAGAGCTTGCAGTGAGCCAAGATCACGCCACTTCACTCTAGCCTGGGCGACATAGCAAGACTCCGTCTCAAAAAAAAGAAAAGAGAAAGAAAAATTATAAAGGGTTAAACTGAGTCTATAAAAATCTTACCTTATGGTCAGACATTAAAATTGGATAAATAATGTCTACAATATTTTATTAAAATTGGGTTGAACATTAATAGCACACTAATATAAAGATAAAATTTACTTCTCTGGTATAAAATCATACAGGAAGCATTGCCAAATATAAAATGGTATTTGGCTTTCTTTGGTCTAAAAACTAATAAAAATAGGTGCTAAAGAAAATTCAGAAGGAAAATGGATATTGCTAAACCAGAGAGAAGTGTTATCCAACTGCATCAAGGGACCCATTGGGGGCCTCAAGCCATGTGTGACCCAGTCCTCAGAGTTTAATGGGTGGATAGAAATTTATACCGTAGCCAAACGGGTTACAGACAGTTGCTTACTTAAAGATTACCCCTTGGGGAAAGGAGTCCAGGCTTAAGGCCATTTCAAAGTATCCAGATTGATTACACACAGATGCCAAGTGGTCATCTAAAGTATTTATTAGTAATAGTAGATCACCTTACTCATTGGGTAGAAGCTATTTCCTTTTCAAGTACAACTGCTAATAATGTAGTCAAGGCATTAGTTGAAAATATTATACCCAAGTTTAGATTAATAGAAAACATGATTCAGATAATAGGACTCACTTCACTGCACATGTCATCAAGAAATTAGCCCAGATACTGGATATAACATGGGGATATCATACTCCCTGGCACCCACCTTCATCAGGGAAAGTAGGAAGGCCTATTACTCAGTTGAAAGTCTGAACTGCTCCCTGAAAAGACATACAACTATCCCTTTATGGGATGCTTTATGGATTGCCTTATCTACATTCTACTATTAATCTCCCTACATTTGAAACAAAAAGTCAGTTTCTCAGAAATTATATACTTGGTTTATCTTCCACTTTCCCCTCCCTCAGAACTAAAGGTCTTTTAGCACAGGTGCCAACCCTAGAGTTTCCAGCACACCAACATCAGCCTGGGGACCACGTCCTTGTCAAAAGTTGGAGAGCAGGAAAAACTCAAACTGGCCTGGGAAGGACCTTACCTAGTGCTCCTAACTAATGAAACCTCAGTCCAGACAGCAGAAAAAGGATGGACCCTTCACACCCGAGTCAAGAAGGTGCTGCCCCCACCACAGTCACGGGCCATAGTCCCAGGGGAAAACCCTGCCAAACTAAAGCTAAGAAAAATTTAACTCTCTTTCATCTATTCTATTACTCCTTCTTTCCTCGCTGTATTGCTGACCACCTAGTTATTAATGTAACCAAGTCAACTTTGCCTCAAACTATTACATTTGATGCTTGCCTTGTTATACCCTGTGAAGACTTGCCAAGTCAGAGGCAACTCTCTACTTCAGAAAGGTATCTTTATTCTTCCTAGTTCTCCTCAGACTAAAAATCTGTTAACTAGGATAAGTTAGTTTGAGAAGAGTTTGATGAAGATTTCAGTATAAACTGGAAATCTTGTCCTCCTGGAGCAGAGCTTCTCTGCCAAAGTTGGCCCAATGCTCTATAAAATACTAAAGAGCAAGGATGGACTGCCCCAACTAGTACTTGCAGTTTCTTAAAACCATATATTCATTTTACAAAAGGAGTTACCCTCCCCATTGTCAGCTAAACCAATGGAATCCAGTACAGATGACCATCACTGCTCCCCAGAGTTCTTCCCCATCATTATGCCATTTCTATGGCATAGGAGCAGAAGTCTCAGGGAAGGAGTCTCATAGGATCCTTTGAAATGTTTTCATTGCCTCCTCACCTCGTGCACACCCTTCTGCCTCTTCTAAGTCCTCAGCTAACCAAACCTTCTCTCATTATCTACCCAAAGATAAAAACCAAAGTAGTTGTTATAGAGGTTAAAGATTTAAAACAAACTATAGCAATTGAAACAGGGTATCAGGATGCAAATGCTTGGCTGGAATGGATTAAATATTCTGTTCGCATGCAAAACAAAAGCGACTGTTACACTTGTACAACAGGCAGGCCGGAGACCTAGATTGTCCCCTTTCCACTTGGGTGGTCCTCTCATGGACCAGGCATGAGCTATATGGTAGCTCTCTTCCAGAACCCTGAGGGCCATCTGGCCTCCAGCCCCTGATGTTAACTTCATCTCGTGCCTTACGGCAGGGGGAAGAGTTAGCATTCCCTGAAGACTTAACAGGGTGCAGTAAAACCAAGCCTTTTCAAGAGCTTACCCATCAGTCTGCCCTTGTTCATCTCCAAGCAGATGTGTGGTGGTATTGCAGGGAACTATTGCCGGGTATTCTGCCAAGTAATTAGAGCAGCACTCGTGCTCTAGTCCAATTGGCCATCCCTTTCACCCTAGCATTCCATCAACATGATAAAAAAAGAAAATCGTAAAAGAAATGCCTCACATGGGTCCTTTGACCTCCATGTTTATATAAATGCTATTGGAGTTCCATGAGCAGTACCAAATGAATTTAAAGCCCAAGATCAAATAGCTGCAGGATTTAAGTCAATAATTTCATGGGTGACAATAAAAATGTAGATTGGATAAATTATGTCTATTATGATCAGCAGCAGTTTATTAATTACACCAGGGATATTGTCAAAGGGATAGCAGAACAATTGCCACTAGCCAGATGGCCTGGGAAAACAGAATGGCCCTAGATATAATATTAGCTGCAAAAGGCAGTGTTTGTGTTATGATTAAAACTCAGTGTTGTACTTTTATCCCAAACAACACTGCCCCCACTAGGAGCATAACAAGGGCCTTACAAAGACTTACTGCTTTATCCAATGAATTAGCTACAATTCTGGAGTTGATAGCCCTTTCTCAGGGTGGCTAGAAAGGTGGTTCAGCAAATGGAAAGAAATCATAGCCTCCATTCTTACTTATCTTTTAGCTGTAAGAGGTGTACTCATTCTTGTTAGGTGTTGTGTCATACCATGCATCCGTGGGCTAATGTAAAGACTGATAAAATTAGCACTTACTAAAACCTTCCTTAATTTCTCCTCCACTTTATTCAGAGAAGCTTTTCCTTTTAGATTATCAAGCAGAAAAACTAAGCCAAGACATGTTAAGGAAGTTTGAAAAGAAGAACTGTAAATATTCAAGATGGGGGATTGTTAGATATAGTGAACTCCAAGTTTCTCTTCAAAGAATCAGTATGTCAGTATGTTCAGCTCTCTTATTCTTTGATTCTCCATTTTACAATTTAACTTCCTAGTTCTGTTCGCCCTCTTGCCTCTAGTTTCAGTAAACAACTTTCCTGCCAATTCTAATCAGTAGTTCACATCTGTTCCCCTGGCCACCTGCTTTGACCTGAGTCACCTCTGGCTACCTGCTCTATCTTGAGTCACCCCGGTCACCTGCTCCATCCTGAGTCACCCCTGGTCACCTGCTCTTACCTGAATCATCCTGGGTCACCTGTTCTGTAACCACCCTTCCCACCAAACTACTCTGGCTTGTACCCCTGCTCTCTTTAAAACAGCCATTCAAAATTAACTTAGAATGTGTGGTCCAACTCTAGCCAATAGGGGAATGACAGAGCAGTAGGGCCTACCTGCATCAGGAATGAGAACCCCTTCCCCTCCCTCATCCAGGCGTGCTCTCTTCATTACTCCATCCATGAGTTGCACCCTTCCATAGAAGTAAAAATTGCCTTGCTGAGAAAATTAAATTTATGTTTGACTGCTACTTCTTTACAGCACTGAGGAACAAGCATTTGTTTCTAACACAGGAAGGGGGCTTCCAGGTCAAGGTAGGTGAGAGACAAATGATTGCATTCTTTTGAGCTTCTTATAAGCCTTTCCAAAGGAGGCAATCAGAATATGCATCTATCTCAGTGAGCAGAAGGATGACTTTGAATAGAATGGGAGGCAGATTTGCCCTGAGCAGTTCCCAGCTTGAATTTTCCCCTTAGCTCAGTGATTTGGGGGACCCAAGATATTTTTCTTTCACACCATCAAAATTATCCTTCATGAATGAAGTAGAAATATAGTATTTCCCAAATGAGTAAAAGCTGAGGGAATCCATCACCACTTGACTGGACCCTACAAGAAATGCTTAGGGTTTTATTTCTTTTTTCCAAGATGGTCTATTAGAGGCTTTCAGCATGCCTTAGCCACTTGGAAATAGCAAGACAGTACATAACGATCAACTCTGTGAGACTTAATTCAAGAAGGAAAATGGGAACCACTGGAATCATGAAGGCTACCCAGATCCCAGAGAGAATGGTAGCAAATTGTCCCCATTATGGCATCCAGATGATAAAAGCTAGTGAAGCCCCAGTACATTAGAGGGGCAGCCAGCCTCCCTCTGTGATTCACCTTTCCACTGGGCTTCCCAGTAACCCAGGCTGAGGAAGAGCACATGGTTTCTCCCAAGCCCTGGAGCTAATTTGGGGAGAGGCTTGGAGACACTGTGAGGGAAAGACACCGGGAAAAGCTGTAGACATTTTCTTAGACCTGGGACCAGGAGCAGGATGCCATTTTTAATCTAGGTGCATAAAACGTCAACCATTCTTTAATAATCCAGAAGTGTGGTTCTGTGGGCATTTTCATCTTGGGCCAGAGATTAGAGCTTGCTCTGAAGTGGAGTAGGGTCCTCTATAGCCAGAACTGTAGAAAGCACCTCAGCAGTAGGTTCTGAATATGTGCTTTCTTCCATTGCAAGCCTGGGACAAGAGGAGAGCTGCTACAACTGCAGTTTCTCCTGGGCAGTGAGACAGCTAGGGCCAGCTTGGTGAACTAGAACTAATCTGTGTGTGTCACTGCTGGGTACCCTAGCCTGGTCCCCTGAGGTCATGGTACAGCAGGGCTCTCTCCACTCCATGCCTAGGCAGATCTGCAGTCATTTGGAGCACTCATTCATTTGCTTCAGCAGCCTGAGCTATCCCATTCTTCCTGAGCATAGATCATAGTGCAACAAGGCCCTCATTGTTCCACACCCAGGCAGATCTCCAGGCATCTACAGCACCAGCTCACCTAGACTGGCAGGCTGAACTACCCTATCCTTCCTGAACAGATATCCTGGTGCATAGAGGCCCTTTGTGTTTCACACCCAAGCAGATCTCCAGGCATTTGGAACACCAGCTTACCTACCTAGATCAGTAGCCTGAGCTGCCCCATGCTTCCTGGGCTGAGGTCTTGCTGCAGGGAGGCCCTGTCTGCTACACACCCAGATAAATAACAAGGCCTTCAAAGCATCTGCTTGCCTAGTTCAGCAGCTTGAGTTACCCCATTCCTGCTATGCAGAGATCATGGTGCAGAAGGCAGCCCAGGCAGATCTCCAGGCATCTGGAGTGCCCACTGTCCTGGATTAGTTTAGGCCACCCCTGATTCCATGCAGAAAACGTGGGGCTGAAGAGGTTTCCTAGCTCCACACCTAGGCACACCTATGGGCACTTTGTAGTTGCCAATTGGATTCTTCTTTGGCACTGGTCCAGCTTCACCTTTCATGGCCCCTGACCCCCCAGGGCAGAAAAGAAAGCTCAGAACAATGTGCATATCATGAATCAGCCCATTGCCTGAGGCCACAGACAGCTTCAGCCAGTAAATAAAGCATCAAGTATATACCTACCATGTTGGCTGCAGCCAGCTGTTACCTATAAACACCATCTACTGGTTTGTAGATTGAACTGCACAGCCCAATGTAAAATCTGCCAGGAGAAGTGCATGGGGCTATAGAAGCAAAGCAAAAGGACCTTACCCATAATTCTCTACAGTCATACTCTCAAGAGAGGAGCAAAAAGGGAAGGAAAAAGAAAACAATAAGAATAATACTATAGGGAAAGAAGGAAAAAGAAAATTCCTACCCACACGAAAATAATTACAACAATTAGAAGTGCCAGTCTCCAGATAAGAACAGACCAGTGCAAGAATTCTGGCACCATGAAAAATCTGAATGTAGTGACACCTCCCAAAGGATCACACTAGCAACCCAGCAATGGTCCATAAACAAAAATGGAAACCTAGAAATGACAAAGAATTCAAAAGTATGAATGTCAAGGAAGCTCAATGAGATCTAAGACAAGATTGAAAATCAACATGAAGAAACTTCTAAAGCAATCCAGGAAATGAAAGAGGAGATGGCCAGGCATGGTGGCTCATGCCTGTAATCCCAATACTTTGGAAGGCAGAGGTGGGCAGATCACGAGGTCAAGAGATCAAGACGATCCTGTCCAACATGATGAAACCCCGTCTCTACTAAAAATACAAAAATTAGCTGTGTGTGGTGGCCCATGCCTATAGTCCCAGCTTCTCAGGAGATTGAGGCAGGAGAATCTCTTGAACCCGGGAGGCGGAGGTTGCAGTGAGCCAAGATCGCGCCACTGCACTCCAGTCTGGCAACAGAGCAAGACTCTGTCTCAAAAAAAAAAAAAAGAAAGAAAGAAAGAAATGAAGCAGGAGATAATAAGATTTTGAAAAGAAATTAATCAGAACTTCTTTTTTTAAATGAAAATATCCATAATTTATTGGGAACCTAATGAAGCTCAATGTTATCTCACTTGATTATTTATTTATTTATTTGTTTAAGTAGCATTAGACAAATCGTTGATGCAGAAAATTAGCAAAGAAATTTTGAAATTAAACTTGACACTTGACCAATGGGAACCAGTAGATATCTAGCTACATAATACTACACCCATTAATCACAGAATACCCATTATTCTCACTTGAAAACAGAACATAATCCAAGATTGACCACATGGTTGGCCACAAAGTAAGTCTAAATAAATTCAAAAAAATCGAAATCATACACAGCATACTCTCAAACCATAGTGGAATAAAAATAGAAATCAATTCCAAGATCTCCAAACCCACACAATTATATGGAAGTTGAATAACTTACTCCTGAATGATTTTTGGGTAAACAATAAAATCAAGGCATAAATAAAAAACTTCTTTGAAATAAATGAAAACAGAGATATAACGTTTCAAAATCTCTGGGATTCAGCAAAAGCAGTGTTCAGAGGGAAGTGTAAAACACTAAACAATTATCACAAAAAGTTAAAAAGATCTACAGTTAATGATCTAACATTATACATAAATGAACTAGAAAAACAAGAACAATCTAAACCCAGAGCTAGCAGAGTAAAAGAAAAAACTAAGATCAGAGATAAATTAAATGAAATTGAGACCCACAAATCCATACAAAGGATCAAGGCCAACAGTTGGTTCTCTGAAAGGATAAACAAGATCAATAGGCCACTAGCTAGATTAACAAAAAAGAGAGAGAGAGAGGATCCATATAAGCACAATCAGAAAGGTGGCATTACAACTAACCCCAGAGAAATACAGAAGATCCTCAGATACTATTATGAACACTTCTATGAACACAAATTGGAAAACCTAGAGGAAATGGATAAATTCCTAGAAACAGCCTCTCAAGATTGAATCAGGATGAACAGAGCAGCATGCAGAGGCTCGCATCGTGAATTTTAGCCCGGAATGACAGCAGAAATAAATTAGGAAATCTGAGATGACCCACAGACCCTCTAAAGAATGCAGACTGCTCCTACAGGATCTAGGAGATACCTCAAATACTGTGAGTGCCCAAACTGTGGAAGTGGGAAAGGGAGACTCTTGCCCCTAAACACACCCCCACTGGGGAACATGATCTAGTTTGCAGGAGAAGATTCCAGCCTTGCCTGGAGCTGAGTCAATTTAGAGAGCTGAGCAAAATACAGGGGTAGAGGAAGCAGCAGGAAATGACCTGGGAGCTTGCTGGGTCCCCACATAGGCCATTCCTGCCTGGTAACACAGGGATCTTTCAGGAGGGCAGCCAGAGGCATGAGGAAAATGGCACAGGGAGAAAGAAATCTCCTGCTGAACTTTGTAACATTTTGAACCAGTCAAGAAGCCTCCTGACCAGAACTTTCGGAAGGGTGCGAATCCAGGGAGCAGACTCCACAGGTCGGGGAAGAACTAAAGCCCTTTTCTTTCACAGCTGGAAGGTGGGTAGCCTGCAGAAAGTTCTCAGACCTGCTTGCCCACTGCCTGGAAACAGACTGGGTGCTGTTAGGGGGTCACAATGGGAGTGAGACTGGCGCTTTGGATTGTATGGGAGCTGGGTGAGGCCTGTGACCATCAGCTTTCCCCCACTTCCCTGACAACCTGCATGACTCAGCAGAAGCAACCATAATCCTCCTAGGTACATAACTACATTGAGCTTGGAACCTCACCTCCATCCCCCACAGCAGCTACACCAAGACCCGCCCAAGGAGAGTCTGAGCTCAGACACACCTAGCCCTGCTCCCACCTGATGGTCCTTCCCTATCCACCCTGGTATCTGAACACAAAGGCATATACTCTTGAGAGTTCTAGAGCCCCACCCACCACCAGTTTCTCCCCATACTACCGCAGCTGATGCTTTCTGGAAAGTGCAACCTCGCAGCAGAAGGCTAACCAGCACAAAAGCCAAGAACCTTCACAGAGTCCATTTCACCCCCCTGCCAACTCCACCAAAACAAGTGCTGGTAACCACAACTGAGAGAACCACAGATGGTTCCCATCACAGGACTCTGTGCAGACAAACCCTCAGTACCAGCCTGGAGCTGGGTAGACTTGCTGGGTGGCTAGATCCAGAAGAGATAAGAATCACTGCAGCTCAGCTCACAGAAAGCCACATCCATAGGAAAAGGGGGAAAGTACTACATCAAAGGGACACCCCATGAGACAAAAGAATGTGAACAACAGCCTTCAGTCCTAGACTTTCGCTCTGACAGAGGCTACACAAATGAGAAGGAACCAGAAGACCAACTCTGGTAATATGACAAAACAAGGCTCTTTAACACCTCCCAAAAATCACACTAGTTCACCAGCAATGGATCCTAACCAAGAAGAAATCCCTGATTTACCTGAAAAAGAATTTAGAAGGTTAGTTGTTAAGCTAATCAGGGAGGCATCAAGAAAGGCAAAACCCAATGCAAGGAAATTAAAAAAAAAAAAAAAAAAAAAAAAACACACAATACAAGAAGTGAAGGGAGGAATATTGAAGGAAATAGATAGCTTAAAGAAAAAACAATCAAAACTTCCAGAAACATTGGACCCACTTATAGAAATGCAAAATGCTCTGGAAAGTTTCAGGAATAGAATTAAACAAGTAGAAGAAAGAAATTCGGAGCTCAAAGACAAGGTCTTCAAATTAACCCAATCCAACAAAGAAAAAGAAAAAAAGAATAAGAAAATATGAACAAAGCCTCCAAGAAATCTAGGATTATGTTAAATGACCAAGCCTAAGAATAATCCGCATTCCTGAGGAAGAAGAGCAATCTAAAAGTTTCGAAAACATATTTGGAAGAATAATTGAGGAAAACTTCCCTGGCCTTGCTAGATACCTAGACATCCAAATACAAAAAGCACAAAGAACACCTGGGAAATTCATTGCAAAAAGATCATCACCTAGGCACATTGTCATCAGGTTATCTAAAGTTAAGATTAAGGAAAGAATCTTAAGAGCTATGAGACAAAAGCACCAGGTAACCTATAAAGGAAAACCTATCAGATTAACAGCAGATTTCTCAGCAGAAACCCTACAAGCTAGAAAAAATTGGGGACCTATCTTCAGCCTCCTCAAACAAAATTATCAGCCAAGAATTTAGTATCCAGTGAAACTAAGCATTATATTTGAAGTAAAGATACAGTCTTTGTCAGACAAACAAATGCTGAGAGAACTTGCCACTACCAAGCTACAACTACAAGAACTGCTGAAAGGGGCTCTAAATCTTGAAACAAATCCTGAAAACACATGAAAACAGAACCTCTTTAAAGCATAAATCTCACAGGACCTATAAAACAAAAATACAATTTAAAAAGCAAGACTGGGTGTAGTGGTTCACGCCTATAATCTTAACACTTTGAGAGGCTGAGACTGGTGGATCACTTGAGGTCAGGGGTTCAAGACCAGCCTGGCCAACATGGTGAAACCCCATCTCTACTAAAAATACAAAAAAATTAGCCGGGTGTGGTGACACATGCCTGTAATCTCAGCTACTTGGGAGGCTGAGGCAGGAGAATGGCTTGAACCCAGGAGGCGAGGTTGCAGTGAGCTGAGATTGCACCACTGCACTCCAGCCTGGGTGATAGAGCAAGACTCCATATCAAAAAAATAAAAACATAAAAAAAGCACAAACAAAAAACAAAAAATCAAAGTACACAGGCAACAAATAACACAATGAATGGAATGATACCTCACATCTCAATACTAACATCGAATGTAAATGGCTTAAATGCTCCACTTAAAAGATACAAAACTGCAGAATGGATAAGAATTCACCAATAAACTATCTCCTGCCTTCAAGAGACTTAACCTAACACATAAGGACTCATATATAAACTTAAAGTAAAGGGGTGGAAAAAGGCATTTCATGCAAATGGACACCAAAAGTGAAGAGAAGTAAATATTCTTATATCGACAAAAATAACTTTAAAGCAACAGCAGTTAAAAAAGACAAAAAAGGAAATTATATAATGGGAAAATGCCTTGTCCAACAGGAAAATATCACAATCCTAAACATATATGCACCTAACACTGGAGCTCTCAAATTTATAAAACAATTACTAAGAGACCTAAGAAATGAGATAGACAGCAACACAATAGTAGTGGGGACTTAAATAATCCACTGACAGCACTAGACAGGTCATCGAGACAGAAAGTCAACAAAGAAACAATGGACTTAAACTATACCTTGGGACAAGTGGACTTAACAGATATATGCAGAACATTCCATCCAAAAACCACAGAAAACACATCTATTCAACAGCACATAGAACTTTCTCCAAGATAGACCATATGCTAGGCCATAAAATGAGTCTCAATAAATTTAAGAAAATTGAAATCATATCAATTTCAAGCACTCTCTCAGATCACAGTGGAATAAAACAGGAAATCAGGAGATCTCACAAGATGATTGAATAGGAACAGCTCCAGTCTGTAGCTCCCAGCGAGACCAATGCAGAAGGTGTGTGATTTCTGCATTTCCAACTGAGGTACACAGTTCATCTCATTGGGACTGGTTAGGCAGTGGGTGCAGCCCACAGAGGGCGAACAGAAGCAGAGTGGGGTGTCGCCTCACCCAGGAAGGACAAGGAGCTAGGGACAACTCTCCCTCAGCCAAGGGAAGCCATGAGGGACTGTGCTATCTGGCTCAGATGTTATGCTTTACCCATGGTTTTTGCAATCTGCAGACAAGAAGATTCCTGTGCCTACACCACCAGAGCCCTGGGTTTCAAGCATAAAAGTGGGCAACTGTTTGGGCAGACACCGAGCTAGCTGCAGGAGATTGTTTGTTTGTTTGTACCCCAGTGGCCTCTGGAACCCAAACAAGACAGAACCATTCACTCCCATGGAAAGGCGGCTGAAGCCAGGAAGCCAAGTGGTCTTGCTCAGCAGGTCCTACTCCCCCAGAAACCAGCAAGCCAAGAACCACTGGCCTGAAATTCTCACTGCCAGCACAGCAGTCTGAAGTTGACCTGGGATGATTGAGCTTGGTTGGGGAGAGGGGCGTTTGCCATAACTGAGGCTTGGGTGGGCAGTTTTCCCCTGACAGTGCGAAGGAGGCTGGGAAGTTTGGACTGGGTAGAACTCACCACAGCGTGGCAAAGTGGCTGTGGCCAGACTGTCTCTCTAGATTCCTCCTCACTGGTCGGGGCATCTCTGAAAGAAAGGCCAGCAGCGCCAGTCGGGGGCTTATAAATAAAACTCTCAGCTCCTGGAACAGAGCGCCTGGGGGAAGGGGTAGCTATGGGCACAGCTTCATCAGACTTAAACGTTCCTGCCTGCCAGCTCTAAACAGAGCAGCAGATCCTGACAAAAAGCACCTCACAGTGCTCAACCTCTGCTAAGGGACAGACTGCTTTCTCAAGTGAATCCCTGACCCCTGTGCCTCTTGACTGGGAGAGACCTCCCAGCAGGGGTCGACAGACACCTCATACAGGAAAGCTCTGGCTGACATCAGGCCAGTGACCTCTGGGAAGAAGCTTCCAGAGGAAGGAGCAGGCAGCAATCTTTGCTGTTCTGCAGCCTCTACTTGTGATACCCAGGCAAATAGGGTCTGGAGTGGATCTCCAGCAAACTGCAGCAGACCTGCAGAAAAGGGCTTGATTGTTGGAAGAAAAATTAAAAAGAATAAAGCAATAACATCAACATCAACAAAAAGGATGCCCACACAAAAACCACATCCGAAGGTCATCAGCCTCAAAGATCAAAGGTAAATAAATCCACAAAGATGAGGAAAAATTGCGCAAAAATGCTGAAAATTCCAAAATTCAGAATGATGCTTTTCCTCCAAATGATTGCAACTCCTCTCCAGCACGGGCACAAAACTGGATGGAGAATGAGTTTGACGAATTGACAGAAGCAGGCTTCAGAAGGTGGGTAATAATAAATTCCTCTGAGCTAAAGGATCATGTTCTAACCCAACGCAAGAAAGCAAGAACCTTCAAAAAAGGTTACAAGAACTGCTAACTAGAATAACCAGTTTAGGGAACAACATAAATGACCTGATGGAGCTGAAAAACACAGCACAAGAACTTTGTGAAGCATACGCAAGTATCAATAGCCAAATCAACCAAGCAGAAGAAAGGATATCAGACATTGAAGATCAGCTTACTAAAATAAGGTATGAAGACAAGATGAGAGAAAAAAGAATGAAAAGGAATGAACAAAATCTCCAACAAATATAGGACTACGTAAAAAGACCAAACCTAAGATTGATTGGTGTACCTGAAAGTGACAGGGACCAACTTGGAAAACACACCTCGGTATATTATCCAGGAGAACTTCCCCAACCTAGCAAGACAGGTCAACATTCAAACTCAGGAAATACAGAGAACACCACTAAGATACTCCTTGAGAAGAGCAACCCCCAGACACATAATCATCAGATTCACCAAGGTTGAACTGAAGAAAAAAATGTTAAGGGCAGCCAGAGAGAAAGCTCAGGTTACCTACAAAGGGAAGCCGATCAGACCAACAATGGATCTATCTGCAGAAACCCTACAAGCCAGAAGAGAGTGGGGGCCAATATTCAACATGTTTAAAGAAAAGAATTTTCAACCCAGAATTTCATATCCAGCCAAACTAAGCTTCATAAGCAAAGGAGAAATAAAATCCTTACAGGCAAGCAAATGCTGAGGAATTTTGTCACCACCAGGCCTGCCTTACAAGAGCTCCTGAAGGAAGCATTCAACATGGAAAGGAACAACTGGTACCAGCCGCTGCAAAAACACCAAAATATAAAGACCAACAACACTATGAAGAAACTGCATCAACTAATGTGCAAAATAACCAGCTAGCATCATGATGACAGGACCAAATTCACACATAACAATATTAACCTTAAATGTAAATGGACTAAATGCCCCAATTAAAAGGCACAGACTTGCAAATTGGATAAAGAGTCAAGACCCATTGGTGTGCTGTATTCAGGAGATCCATCTCATGTGCAGACACACATAGGCTCAGGATAAAGGGATGGAGGAATGCTTATCAAGAAAATGGAAAGCAAAAAAAGCAGGGGTTGCAATCCTAGTCTCTGATGAAACAGACTTTAAACCAACAATGATCAAAAAAGACAAAGAAGGGCATTACATAATGGTAAAGGGATTGATGCAACAAGAAGAGCTAACTATCCTAAATATATATGCACCCAATACAGGAGCACCCAGATTCATAATGCAAGTTCTTAGAGACCTGCAAAGAGACTTAGACTCCCACACAATAATAGTGGGAGACTTTAACATCCCACTGTCGATATTAGACAGATCAATAAGACAGAAAATTACAAGGATATTCAGGACTTGAACTCTGCTCTGGACCAAGCAGACCTAATAGACATCTACAGAACTCTCCACCCCAAATCAACAGCATATACCTTCTTCTCAGCACCACATAGCAGTTCTTCTAAAATTGACCCTATAATTGGAAGTAAAGCACTCCTCAGCAATGCAAAATAACAGAAATCATAACAAACAGTCTCTCAGACCACAGTGCAATCAAATTAGAACTCAGGATTAAGAAACTCACTCAAAACCACACAACTACATGGAAACTGAACAACCTGCTCCTGAATGACTACTGGGTAAGTAATGAAATTAAGGCAGACATCAAGAACTTCTTTGAAACCAATGAGAACAAAGAGACAACGTACCACAATCTCTGGCACACAGCTAAAGCAGTCTTAACAGGGAAATTTATAGCACTAAAATGCACACATCAGAAAATGGGAAGGATCTGAAATTGACACCCTAACATTACAATTAGAAGAGCTAGAGAAGCAAGAGCAAACAAATTCAAAAGCTAGCAGAAGACAAGAAATAACTGAGATCAGAGCAGAACTGAAGGAGATAGAGACACAAAAAATCCTTCAAAAAAATGAATGAATCCAGAAGCTGGTTTTCTGAAAAGATTAACAAAATAAATAGACTGCTAGCCAGATTAATAAAGAAGATAAAAGAGAAGAATCAAATAGATACAATAAAATATGATAAAGGGGATATTACCACTGATCCCATAGAAATATAAACTACCTTCAGAGAATACTATAAACATCTCTATGTGAATAAACTAGAAAATCTAGAAGAAATGGATACATTCTTAGGATGGACACACACCATCCCAAGACTAAACCAGGAAGAAGTCAAATCCTTGAATAGACCAATAACAAGTTCTGAAATTGAGGCAGTAATTAATAGTCTACCAACAAAAAAGCCCAGGACCAGACAGAATCACAACTGAATTCTACCAGAGGTACAAAGGAGAGTTACTACTATACCTTCTGAAACTATTCCAAACAACAGAAAAAGAGAGACTCTTCCCTAACTCATTTTATGAGGCCAGCATCATCCTGATATCAAAACCTGGCAGAGACACAACAAAAAAAAGAAAATTTCAGGCCAATATCCCTGGTGAACATGAAAGCAAATATCCTCAATAAAATATTGGCAAAGTGAATCCAGAAGCACATCAAAAAGCTTATCCACCACAATCAAGTCGGCTTCATCACTGGGATGCAAGGCTGGTTCAACATATGCAAATCAATAAACATAATCCATCATATAAACAGAACCAGTGACAAAAACCACATGATTATCTCAATAAATGTAGAAAAGGCCTTCGATATAATTCAACGTCCCTTCATGCTAAAATCTCTCAATAAACTAGGTATTGATGGAACATGTCTCAAAATAATAAGAGCTGTTTATGACAAACCCATAGCCAATATCATACTGAATGGCCAAAAGCTGGAAGTATTTGAAAATAGGTGCAAGACAAGGCTGACCTCTCTCATCACTCCTACTCAACACAGTATTGGAAGTTCTGGCCGAGGCAATGAGGCAAGAGAAAGAAATAAAGTGTATTCAAATAGGAAGTGAAATTGTCTCCATATGTAGATGACATGACTGTATATTTAGAAAACCCCATAATCTCAGCCCCAAAACTCCTTAAGCTCATAAGCAACTTGAACAAGTCTAGGATAAAAAATCCATGTGCAAAAATCACAAGCATTTCTACACACCAATAATAGACAAACAGAGAGCCAAATCATGAATGAACTCCCATTCACTGCTACAAGGAGAATAAAATACCTAGGAATACAACTTACAAGGGACATGAAGGACCTCTTCAAGGAGAACTACAAACCACTGCTCAAGGAAATAAGAAAAGGCACAACAAAAGGAAAAAAGTTCCATGCTCATGGATAGGAAGAACCAGTATCATAAAATTGGCCATACTGCCCAAAGTAATTTATAGATTCAATGCTATTCCCATCAAGCTACCATTGACTTTCTTCACAAAGTTAGAAAAAACTATGTTAAATCTCATATGGAACCAAAGAAGAGCCCATATAGCCAAGACAATCCTAAGCAAAACCAACAAAGCTGGAGACATCGTGCTACCTGACTTCAAACTATTCTACAAGGCTACAGTAACCAAAACAGGATGGTACTGGTACCAAAACATATATATAGACCAATGGAACAGAACAGAGGCCTCAGAAATAACACTACACATCTAAAACCATCTGATCTTCCCCAAACCTGACAAAAAACAAGCAAAAGGGGCCAGGCGGGATGGCTGGCGCCTATAATCCCAGCACTTTGGAGGCCGAAGTGGGCAGATCATGGGGTCAAGAGATCGAAACCATCTTGGCCAACATGGTGAAACCCTGTCTCTACTAAAAATACAAAAATTGTGTGCTTGTAGTCCCAGCTGCTTGGGAGGCTAAGGCAGGAGAATCGCTTGAACCCGGGAGGCAGAGGTTGCAGTGAGCCAAGATAACACCACTGCATTCCGGCCTATCAACAGAGCAACACTCTGTCTCAAAAAAAAATAAAAATAAAAAAATAAAAAATAAAATAAAGCAATAGAGAAAGGATTCCCTATTTAATAAATGAGGCTGGGAAATCTGGCTAGTCATATGCAGAAAATTGAAACTGTACCCCTTCCTTACACCTTATACAAAAATTAACTCAAGATGGATTAAAGACTTAAATGTAAAACCCAAAACCATAAAAAAATCCTAGAAGAAAACTTAGGCAATACCATTCAGGACATAGGCATGGGCAAAGACTTCATGACTAAAACACCAAAAGCAATGGCACAACAAAAGCCAAAATTGACAAATGGGATCTAATTAAACTAAAGAGCTTCTGCACAACAAAGGAAACTCAAACTGAACAGGCAACTTACAGAATGGGAGAAAATGTTTGCAACCTGTCTATCTGACAAAGGTCTAATATCCAGAATCTACAAGGAACATAAACAAATTTACAAGGAAAATACAAACAAACCCATCAAAGAGTGGGCAAAGGATATGAACAGACACTTCTCAAAAGAAGATGTTTATGTGGCCAAAAAACATAAGAAAAAAAGCTCATCATCATTGGTCATTAGAGAAATGCAAATCAAAACCAAAATGAGATAGCATCTCATGCCAGTTAGAATGGTGATCATTAAAAAGTCAGGAAACGATGGATGCTGGCGAGGCTGTGGGGAAATAGGAATGCTTTTACACTGTTGGTGGGAGTGTAAATTAGTACAAACATTGTGGAAGACAGTGTGGCAATTCCTCAAGGACGTCAAACCAGAAATACTATTTGACCCAGCAATCTCATTACTGGGTATACACCCAAAAGATTATAAGTCATTTTACTATAAAGACACATGCACACATATATTTACTGCAGCACTATTTATGATAGCAAAGGCATGGAACTAACCCAAATGCCCATCAATGATAGACTGTATACAGAAAATGTGGCACATATACACCATGGAACATTATGCAGCCATAAAAAAGGATGAGTTCATGTCCTTTGCAGGGACATGGATGAAGCTGGAAACCATCATTCTCAGCAAACTAACACAGGAATAGAAAACCCAACACTGCATGTTCTCACTAATAAGTGGGGGGAGAACAATGAGAACACATGGACACAGGGAGGGGAACATCATACACCAGGGCCCATCGTGGGGCTGGGGGGCAAGGGGAGGGAGAGCATTAGGAAAAATATGTAATGCATGAGGGGCTTAAAACCTAGATGATGGGTTGATAGGTGCAGCAAACCACCATGGCACATGTATACCTATGTAACAAACCTGCACATTCTGCATATGTAGCCAAAACAAAGTAAAATTTTAAAAAATTCAAAAAATTAAAAACTGGAAATCAATTCCCAAAGGAACCTTCAAAACCATGCAAATACATAGAAATTAAATAACCTGCTCCTGAATGATCACTGGGTCAAAAGCAAAATTAACATAGAAATTAAAAAATTATTCAAACTCAACGACAATAGTGACACAACCTATCAATACCTCTGGGATATAGCAAATGTGGTGCTAAGAGGAAAGTTCATAGCCCTAAATGCCTACATCAAAAAGACTGAAAAAGCACAAACTGACATTCTAAGGTTACACCCCAAGGAACCAGAGAAACAAGACCAAACCAAACCTGAACCCAGCAGAAGAAAGGAAATAGCCAAGATCAGGGAAAAACTAAACGAAATTGAAACAAAAAAATACAAAAGATAAATAAAATAAAAACTTGTTCTTTGAAAAGATAAATAAAATTGATAGACTATTAGCAAGACTAATCAAGAAAAGAAGAGAGAATATCCAAATAACCTCAATAAGAAACAAAACAGGAGATATTACAACTGACACCACTCAAATACAAAAGACAATTCAAGGCTACCATGAACACCTTTATGTGCATAAACTAGAAAACCTAGAAGAGATGGATAAATTCCTGAAAAATACAACCCTCCTAACTTAAACCAGGACAAATTAGATACCCTGAACAGACCAATAACAAGCAGCAAGATTGAAATAGCAATTTAAAAATTACCAATAAATAAAAGTCCAAGACCAGATGGATTCAAAGCAGAATTCTACCAGACATTCAAAGAAGAATTGGTACCAATCCTATTGACACTATTCCATAAGATAGAGCCAGCATCACCCTAATACCAAAACCAGGAAAGGACATAACCAAAAAAGAAAACTACAGACCAATATCCCTGATGAACATAGATGCTAAAATCCTTAACAAAATACTAGCTAACTGAATCCAACAACATATCAAAAGGATAATCCACCATAATCAAGTGGGTTTCATACCAGGGATTCAGGGATGATTTAACATATGCAAGTCAATAAATGTGATATACCACATACACAGAATTAAAAGCAAAAATCACATGATCATCTCAATAGATGCAGAAAAAGCATTTGACAAAATCCAGCATTCCTTTGATTAAAACTCTCAGCAAAATTGGCATACAAGGGACATACTTCAATGTAATAAAAGCCATCTATGACAAACCCACACCCAACATATTACTGAACAGGGAAAAGTTAAAAACATTCCTTCTGGGAATGGGAACAAGACAAGGATGCCCACTCTCACCACTCCTTTTCAACATAGTACTGGAAGTCCTAGCCAGAGCAATCAGACAAGAGAAAAAAATAAAGGGCATCCAAATCAGTAAAGAGGAAGTCAAACTGTCACTGTTTGTTGCTGATGATTGTTTACCTTGAAAACCCTAAAGACTCCTTCAGAAAGCTCCTAGAACTGATAAAAGCATTCAGCAAAGTTTCTAGATAAAATATTAATGTACACAAATCAGTAGCTCTTCTATACACCAACAGTGACTAAGTGGACAATCAAATCAAGAACTCAACCCCTTTTCCAATAGCTGCAAAATAAATAAATAAACAAAATACTTAGGAGTATCCATGACCAAGGAGTCAAAAGACCTCTACAAGGAAAACTACAAAATGCTGCTGAAAAAAATCATAGACAACACAAACAAATGGAAACACATCCCATGCTCATGAATGGGTAGAATCAATATTGTGAAAATGACCATACTGCAAAAAGCAATCTACAAATTTAACACAATTCTCATCAAAAGACCATCATCATTCTTCACAGAATTAAAAAAAGCAATTATAGAATTCATATGGAACCAAAAAAGAGCCCGCATAGCCAATGCAAGACTAAGCAAAAAGAACAAATCTGGAAGCATCACACTGCCTGATTTTGATTTTAAACTATAATATAAGGCCATAGTCACCAAAACAGCATAGTACTGGTATAAAAATAGGCACACATACCAATGGAACAGAATAGAGAACCCAGAAATAAACCCAAATGCTTACAGCCAACTGATCTTTGACAAAGCAAACAAAAACATAAAGTGGGGAAAGGACACCCTTTTCAACAAATGATGCTGGGATAATTGGCTAGCCACATGTAGGAGAATGAAGCTGAATCCTCATCTCTCACCTTATACAAAAATCAACCAAAGATGGATTAAGGACTTAAATCTAAAACCTGGAACTATAAAAATTCTAGAAGATAACATTGGAAAAACCCTTCTAGACATGGGCTTAGGCAAGGATTTTATGACCAAGAACCCAAAGGCAAATGCAATAAAAACAAAGATAAATAGCTGGGACTTAATTAAACTAAAGAGCTTTTGTATAGCAAAAAGAAGTCAGCAAAGTAAACAGACCACCCACAGAGTGAAGAAAATCTTCACAATCTATACATCTGACAAAGCAATAATATCCAAAATCTACAACAAACTCAAACAAATCATCAAGGAAAAAACAAGCAATCCCATCAAAAAGTGGGCTAAGGACATGAATAGACAATTCTCAAAAGAAGACATACAAATGGCTAACAAACATATAAAAAATTCTCAACATCACTATTGATTAAGGAAATGCAAGTCAAAACCACAATGTGATACCACCTTACTCCTGCAAGAATGGCCATAATTAAAAAATCAAAAACGGTAGATATTGGCGTGGATGGGGGGATCAGGGAACACTTCTACACTGCTGGTGAGAATGTAAACTAATACAACCACTACGGAAAACAGTGTGGAGATTCAGAACTACCATTTGATCCAGCAACCCCACTACTGGGTATCTATTCAGAGGAAAACAAGTCATTATACGAAAAAGATACTTGCACACGCATGTTTACAGCAGCACAATTCACAATTACAAAATCGTGGAACCAACCCAAACGCCTATCAATCAATGAGTGGATAAAGAAACTGTGGTGTGTATATGCAGTGGAATACTACTCAGCCATAAAAAGGAATTAATTAAGAGCATTCACAGCCATCTGGATGAGATTGGAAACTATTATCCTAAGTGAAATACCTGAGGAATGGAAAACCAAACATCGTATGCTCTCACTGATACGTGGGAGCTAATTTATGAGCATGCAAAAGCTCATAAGAATGATACAATGGACTTTGGAAACTTGAGGAGAAGGGTGGAAGGAAGGTGAGGGATAAAAGACTACAAATAGGGTGCAGTGTATACTGCTCGGGTGATGGGTGCACCAAAATCTCACAAAATCACCACTAAAGAATTTACTCATGTAACCCAACACCACTTGTACCTCAATAACCTATAGAAAACTAAAATTTAAAAAAATTGAATCAGAAAGAAATTGAAACCCAGAAAAGACCAATAAGGAGTTCCTAAATGGATCAGTAATAAAAAGCTTAAAAAGCCCCTGACCAGATGGATTCACAGCAGAATTCTACCAAACATATGAAAAAGAGCTGGTACCAATCCTACTGAAACTATTCCAAAATATCAAGGAGCAGGAACTCTTCTCTAACTCATTCTATGAAGTCAGCATTACTCTGATACCAAAACTTGGCAAAGACACACACACACACACACACACACACACACACACACACACACACACAAAAGAAAACTACAGGCCAATATCTCTGATGAAGATGGACACAAAAGTCTTTAACAAAATAAGAGTAAACAAAATTCAACAGGACATCAAAAAGTTAATTCACTACGATCAAGTAGGCTTCATTCGTGGGATGCAAGGTTGGTTCAACATATGCCAATTAATAAATGTGATTTATCACATAAACAAAATTAAAAACAACAAAAACCATATAATCCTCTCAATAGATACAGAAAAAGCTTATGATAAAATTCAACATCCCTTTATGATAAAAACCCTTCAGAAATTAGGCATTGAAGAAACATACCTTAAATAATAAGAATCATCTATAACAAACCTAGAGCCAACATCCTACTGAACTGACAAAAACTGGAAGACTTCCCTTTGAGAACTGGAAGAACACAAGCATGCCTACTTTCACCATTCCTATTCCACATAGTATACTGGAAGTCTTAGCTAGAGAAATCAAGCAAAAGAAAGATAAAAGTAAAGAACTCAAGTTCTTTACTTTACAAGAAAAATAAAAGTAAAGAACAAACAAGTAAAGAACTCAAAGTATATCTCCTCATGGACAATACAATTTTATACCTAGAAAACCCTAAAAGTCTCCTGGAACTGATAAACAACTTCAGTAAAGTTTCACAATACAAAATCAATGTAGAAAATTCAGTTGCATTTCTACACACTAATATCATTCAAGCTGAGATTCAAATCAAGAATGTAATCCCATTTACAATATCAACACAAAAAAGTTCCTAGGAATACATTTAACCAAAAAGGTGGAAGTTCTCTACCAATAAGAATTATAAAACACTGTAAAAAAAATCATAGATGACACAAACAAGTAGAAAAACAATCCATGCTCATGGACTGGAAGAATCAATATCCAGAGTCTATAAGGAATTTAAACAATTCAACAAGCAAAAATCAAACAACCCCCCTCACTCAAAAAATGATCAAAAGACATGAACAGACATTTCTCAAAAGGAAGCATACAAGCAACCAACAAACATTGGAAAAAATGCTCTAAATTACTAATCATCAGAAAAATGCAAATCAAAATCACAGTGAGATACCATCTTACATCTGTCAGACTGGCTATTATCTAAAAGTCAAAAAAAAAACACATATTGGAGAGGCTATGGAGAAAAGGGAATGCTTAAACACTGTTGGTGGGAATGTAAAATAATTCAGCCACTGTAGAAAGCAGTTTGGAGATTACTCAAATAACTTAAAACAGAACTACCATTTGATACAGCAACCTCAATACCTGGTATATATTGAAAAGAAAACAAATTGTTCTACTAAAAAGACATATGCACTCACATGTTCATTGCAGGACAATGCACAATAGCAAAGACATGGAATTAAGCTAGGTTCCCATCAACAGTGGGTTGGGTAAAGAAAATGTGGTACATACACACCATGTAATATAATTTGGCTGTGTCCCCACCCAAATCTCATCTTGAATTGTTGTTCCCATATTCCCCACGTGTCATGGGAGGGACCTGGTGGGAGATAATTGAATCATGTGGGTGGTTTCCCCCATCCTGTTCTCATGATAGTGAGTTAGTTCTCACAAGATCTGATGTTTTATAAGGGACTTCCCCCTTCACTGGGCACTCATTCTTCTTCCTGCTGCCATATTTGCTTCCCCTTCCACCATGATTGTAAGTTTCCTGAGGCCTCTCCAGCCATGCTGAACTGTAAGTACATTAAACCTCTTTCCTTTATAAATTACCCAGACTTGGGTCTGTCTTTATTAGCAGTGTGAGAATGGACTGACACGCCATGGAATACTATGTAGCCATAACAAAGAATAAAGTTGTCCTTTGCAACTGGATGCCATTATCCTAAGTTAATTAACACAGGAACAGAAAAATCAAGCACTGCAAGTTCTCACTTATAAGTAAGAGCTAACCACTGGGCACTCATTGACATAAATACAAGCAGTAGACACTGGTGACTCCTAGACAGGGGAGGGAGGACGGGGGCAAGAGTCGAAAAACTACCTATTGGGTACTATGCTTAGTACCTGGTTGACAGGAACATTTGCACCCCAAATTTCAGCATCACATAACATACCCCGGTAATAAATCTGCACATAAAACCCCTGAATCTAAAATAAAAGTCAGAAACAAAAAACACCAGAAAACAGAAATGCTTAAGGGAGTCCTACACCTGAAAGTGAAAGAAAATTATCTGCTATCCATGAAAACACATGAAAATATAAAAACCACTGGTAGAGCAAACACATAAACAAAAAAGAGAAAAGACTCAAATATTACCACTACAGAAAACCAGGAAGCCACAATGATAAACAGTAAAAGAGAAAGAAACAAACAAAGGATATACAAAACAACCAGAAATCACTGAATAAAATGACAGGAATAAAGCTTCACATATCAATAATCCTCAATGTAAATGGATTAAACTTTTCACATAAAAGATATACACTGGCTGAATGGATTTTAAAAATGTGGCCCAACTATATGCTAGCTACCTTTAAAGACACATATAAACTGAAAGTAAAGGGATGGAAAGAGATAGTCCATGAAAAGGAAAACCAAAAGCGAGCAGGAGTAGCTGTACTTATATCAGGAAAAAAAAAACATATTTTAAGTCAAAAAATGTAAAAAGAGACAGAGAAGTTCATTATATAATGATAAAGGGATCAATTCAGCAAAGGCATACACTTCTAAACATATGTGCACCCGACACCAGAGCATCCAGATATATAAATCAAATATTAGAATTAGAAGGAGAGATATTTTCCAATACATTGAGGATTTCAATACTGCACTCTTAGCATTAAAAAGATTATCTAGATAGAAAATTAACAAATTAACAAAGAAACATTGAATTCTGCATTAGACCAAATGGACCTAATAGACATTTGCAGAGCATTTCATCTAATAGCCACATAACACACATTCTGCTTATCAGCCCATGGGATCACTCTCCAGGATACATCATTCTCCAGGACAGAAAACAACCCTCAACAAATTTTTCAAAAATCAAAACTGTATCAAGTATATTCTCAGACCACAATGAAATAAATGTAGACCTCATTAACAAGACGGGTTTCTGTTGTTGTTGTTGTTTCCAAGATGGTGGATTAGAGGCTCTTAGCATGCCTCAGTCACCTGGAAGTAGCAAAATAGTGCATAAAAATCAGTTTTGGGATATTTAATTCAAGAAGGAAAATGAGAATTCACAAGAATACTAGAGGACACTCCAAGCTCAGGGGAGAAGGTGGGCAAGCAGCCCCAATGATGGCAATCAGCTTATAAAAGTGAGTGAAGCCCCAGTACAGGAGAGGGGCAGTCAGTCTCCCTCTGTGACTCACCTTCCACTGGAGATCTGTGTAATCAAGGCCATGAGAGAGCACAATTTTTCTCTCAAACCCTGCAGCTAACTTGGGTACAGTCTGAGAGACAAAGAGAGAGAGAGAGACACTAGGAAAAGCTGCAGGCATTTTCCTAGATCTGAGAATGAGAGGAGGACTCCATTTATAATCCAGGCTTATACAAAGATAGTCATTGTTTGGCTACCTGGCAGCAGTAGCCATTGCAGGCACTGTGGTCTCAGCCCAGAGTATGGAGTGTCTGCTTTGGAGTGGGAGCCAGAATTGAGTGGCATATGTCACATACACTCCACCAGTAGGTGCTGGAATTAGACTCTCTCCCATTACAGGACCACCACAGTGGGAGGGTTGAAGTTTCTCCTTCGTGGTGAGACTTGCAGCCACGAACAGTTTTGCGACCTGGAACCTGTCTGCCTGTTCATTGCTGTGTGCCCCAGCCTGCTTCATTGACCAGTTAGGGAAGAGTGCCTCACCAGCTCTGAAGAGTAAGAGGGGGGCAGTCCCTACTTCCCCAGATATCTAAACCTCAGTGCAGACAACCCCTAACTGAGAGAGGAGTACTGCCCAACAAGACATGCCTTGGGTCAAAGGAAGCACAAGTGTGATGCCACTCACTGCATGGGGTACCATTAATGCCAGTGAATGAATCTGGGAAGGGGGTCATCCATCACTCAACCCTCGCTCCTCTCCCCATGCACTGCTGCGAATGTGGCAAGGCTCCTCCTATTGGGTCCTAGAGGTGACGGGATGAAAGAGGCCACTTCTCCAACTTCTCCATCTTCTCCAAGCAGCTTCACCTCTGCCAAAGGGAAGTATACTCTGAGGGAGGGTGTTTTTCCCCACTTCTCTGTCACCATTGCCTAGGGCAATGGCAAGCACATGCAGAGTAAGAGTCAACCTGCTGGCTCTTACTCTTTCTCAAGTGCCATCTACTGTACTGCAGCCTGAATTACACCACTAAAATATATATATATATATATATATATATATGTGTGTGTGTGTGTGTGTGTGTGTGTGTGTGTGTATATATATGTGTGTGTGTGTATATATATATATCACCACAAGCAGTGTCTGAGAAAGTCACTGCACAAACCTAACTGCAGCCAAAAGACCCATACAGATATTTGGCCCTCTAAAAGCACCCAGGAACAAAATCAAGTGATTATACACAACATACACCACAGTCACACCCTCGAGGGAAAAAAGAATAAAAAGTCAAAAAGCCCAATCCAAATGATAGCAACTTCAAAAAAGAAGTGTCAGCTCCCTCTGATGAGAGGGAATCAGCACATGAACTCTGGCAATACAAAAACCCAGAGGTTTTGTCACCTCCGAAAGACTGTGCTAGCTCCCTAGCAATGAATCTTAACCAGAATGAAATGTCTGAAATGAGAGGTGCTGAATTCAGAATCCAATACAAAGAAAACAGGAAAACGATCCAGAATCTGAAAGACAACATAGCTATATAAGAAAGAACCAAACAGAACTTCTCAAATGGAAAAATTCACTTAAGGAACTTCAAAATACAACAGAAAGCCTTAACAATAGACCAGACCAAGCAGAAGAAAGAATTTCAGAGCTCAAAGACCAGTCCTTCAAATCAGTTAAGTCAGACAAAAATAAAGAAAAAAGAACTTTTTAAACATGAGCAAAGACTTTGAGAAATACAAAATTATGTAAAGTCACCAAATCTACAACTTGTTGGCATTTCTGAGAGAGAATAAGAGAAAGCAAGCAACTTGGAAAACATATTTGAGGATATAATTCAAAAAAAATTTCCCCAATCTTGCTAGAGAGGTCAACATGCAGAGATACAAGAAATCCAAGTATATTAGCTTATTTTCATGCTACTGATAAAGACATATCCAAAACTGCAAACAAAAAAGGTTTAATTGGACCTACAGTTCCACATGGCTGGGGAGGCCTCAGAATCACGGCAGGAGGCAAAATACACATCTTACATGGCGGCAGCAAGAGAAAAATGAAGAAGCAAATGCAGAAACCCCTGTGAAACCCATCAGATCTCACGAGACTTATTCACTCTCATGAGAATAGCATGGGAAAGACTGGCCCCCATTATTCAATTACCTCCCCCCTGGGTCCCTCTCACTACATGTGGGAATTCTGGGAGATACAATTCAAGTTGAGATTTGGGTGGGGTCACAGCTAAACCATATCACCAGGGAACTCCAGTGAAACACTATAGATGACGACCATCCTGAAGGCACTTAGTCATCAGACTATCCAAGGTCAACACAAAAGAAAAAAATCTTAAAAGCAGTAAAAGAAAAGGACCTATTACCTATAAAAGAAAACCCATCAGACTAAGAGATGGGTTTCTCAGCAGAAACCTTACAATTCAGAAGAGGATGGGGGCTCATTTTTAACATTCTTAATGAAAAGAAATACCAGCCAACCCAATCTAAGCTTCATAAATGAAGGAGAACTAGAGTCTTTCCACACAAGCAATTGCTACCAGAAATTTTTACCACCAGATGAGTCCTACAGTAGATGCTTAAGGGAGTTTTAAACATGGAAGTGAAAGAATGATATTCACTACCAGAAAAGCAGATGTAAACACATAGCCCACAGATGCTATAAAGCAACTATAAAATCAAGACTACAAAGCAACTAGCTAACAACACTATGATAGGAGCAAAACCTCACATATCAATATTAAGCTTAAATGTAAATGGCCTAAACACTCCACTTAAAAGACAGAGTGGCAAATTGGATTTAAAAATCACCCATCCTTCTGCTATCTTCAAGAGACCCATCTCACATGTAGTGACACTGATAGGCTCAAAATAAAGGGATGAAGAAAGTTCTATCACGTAAATGAAAAACAAAAATAATAGAAATCTTTTTTTATTATTATACTTTAAGTTCTGGGATACATGTGCAGAACGTGCAGGTTTGTTACATAGGTATACACGTGCCATGGTGGTTTGCTGCGCCCATCAACCCGTCATCTACATTAGCTATTTCTTCTAATGCTATCCCTCTCCTAGCCCCCCACCCGCTGAAAGACCCTGGTGTGTGATGTTCCCCTCCCTGTGTCCATGTGTTCTCATTGTTCCACTCCAATTTATGAGTGAGAAGACACAGTGTTTGGTTTTCTGTTCCTGTGTTAGTTTGCTGAGAATAATGGTTTTTAGCTTCATCCATGTCCCTGCAAAGGACACGAACTTGTCCTTTTTAATAACTGCATGGTACTCCATGGTGTATATGTCCCACATTTTCCTTCTCCAGTCTATCATTGATGGGCATTTGCATTGGTTCCAAATCTTTGCTATTGTGAACAGTGTTGCAATAAACATACATATGTATGTGTCTTTACAGCAGAATGTATGCAATAAACATACATATGTATGTGTCTTTACAGATTAATAATCCTTTGGGTATATACCCAGTAATGGAATTGCTGGGTCAAATGGTATTTCTGATTCTAGATCCTTGAGGAATTGTACACTGTCTTCCACAATGGCTGAACTAATTTACACTCTTACCAACAGTGTAAAAGTGTTCCTATTTCTCCACATCCTCTCCAGTATTTGTCATTTCCTGACTTTTTAATGATTGCCATTCTGACTGGCATTAGATTGTATCTCATTGTGGTTTTGATTTGCATTGCTCTAATGACCAGTGATGATGAGCTTTTTGCATACGTTTGTTGGCTGCATAAATGTCTTCTTTTGAGAAGTGTCTGTTCATATCCTTTGCCCACTTTTTGATAGGTTTGTTTTCTTGTAAATTTAAGTTCTTTGTAGATTCTGGATGTTAGCCCTTTATCAGATGGATAGATAGCAAAAATTTTCTCCCATTCTATAGTTGCCTGTTCAATCTGATGATAGTTTCACTCTTTAAATTAATTAGATCCCATTTGTCAATTTTGGCTTTTGTTGCCATTGCTTTTGGTGTTTTAGTCATGAAGTGTTTGCCCATGCCTATGTCCTAAATGGTATTACCTAGGTTTTCTTCTAGGGTTTTTATGGTTTTAGGTCTTACATTTAAGTCTTTAATCCATCTTGAGTTAATTTTTGTATAAGGTGTAAGGAAGGGGTCCAGTTTCAGTTTTCTACTTATGGCTAGCCAGTTTTCCCAACACTATTTATTAAACAGGGAATGCTTTCTCCATTGCCTGTTTTTGTCAGGTTTGTCAAAGATGAGATTGTTGTAGATGTGTGGCTTTATTTCTGAGGCCTCTGTTCTTTGCCATTGGTCTATGTATCTGTTTTGGTACGAGTACCATGCTGTTTTGGTTACTGTAGCCTTGTAGTATACTTTGAAGTCAGGTAGTGTGATGCCCCCAGCTTTCTTCTTTTTGCTTAGGATTGTCCTGGCTATACAAGCTCTTTTTTGGTTCCACATGAAATTTAAAGTAGTTTTTTCTAATTCTGTGAAGAAAGTCAATGGTAGTTTGATGGGGATAGCATTCAATCTATAAATTACTTTGGGCAGTATGTCCATTTTCACTATATTGATTCTTCCTATCCATGAGCATGGATTAGTTTTCCATTGGTTTAGGTCCTCTCTGATTTCCTTGAGCAGTGGTTTGTAGGCCTCCTTGAAGAGGTCCTTCACATCACTTGTAATTTTTATTCCTAGGTATTTTATCCTCGTTGTAGCAATTGAGTTTGCTCATGATTTGGCTGTTTGTCTATTATTGGTGTGTAGAAATGCTTGTGATTTTTGCACATTGATTTTGTCTCCTGAGACTTTGCTGAAGTTGCTTATCAGCTTAAGCAGATTTGGGGCTGAAACAATGGGGTTTTCTAAATATACAATCATTCCATCTGCAAACAGAGTCAATTTGACTTCCTCTCTTCCTATTTGAATATGCTTTATTTCTTTTTTTTGCATGATTTCCCTGGCCAGAACTTCCAATACATTGACTAGGAGTGGTGAGAGAGGGCATCCTTGTCTTGTGCTGGTTTTCAAAGGGAATGCTTCCAGCTTTTGCCCATTTAATATGATATTGACTGTGAGTTTGTCATAAATAGCTCTTATTATTATGAGATACGTTCCATCAATACCTAGTTTATTGAGAGTTTTTAGCATGAAGGGGTGTTGAATTTATCAAAGGCCTTTTCTGCATGTACTGAGATAATCACCACTGATCCCACAGAAATACAAAACTACCATCAGAGAATACTAAACATGCCTCTATGCAAATAAACTAAATAAATTCTAGAAGAAATGGATACATTCCTGGACACATACACCCTCCCAAGACTAAACCAGGAAGAAGTTGAATCCCTGAATAGACCAATAAGTTCTGTTATTGAGGCAGTAATAGCCTACCAACCAAAAAAAAGCCCAGAACCAGATGGATTCACAGCCAAATTCTACAGGAGGTACAAAGAGGAGCTGGTACAATTCCTTCTGAAACTATTCCAAACAATAGAAAAAGAGGGACTCCTCTCTAACTCATTTTATGAGGCCAGCATCATCCTGATACCAAAACCTGGCAGATAACAAAACGAAAAAAATTTCAGGCCAATATCCCTGATGAACATTGATGCAAAAATCCTCAATAAAATACTGGCAAACTGAATCCAGCAGCCAATCAAAAAGCTTATACACCATCATCAAGTTGGCTTCATCCCTGGGATGCAAGGCTGGTGTGACATACGCAAATCAATAAATGCAATCCATCACATAAACAGAACCAATGATAGGAGTCACTATTCTTATGTCAGAAAAAACAGACTTTAAGCCAACAACAGTAAAAAAGGACAAAGAAGGGCATTGTGTAATGATAAAGTATTCAACTCAACAAGAAGATTTAACTATCCTAAATATATATGTACCCAACTGGAGCACCAGAGCTATAAAACAATTACTTCTAGACCTAAGAAAAGGCTTAGATAGCCACACGATAATAGTGGGAGACTTTAATACTTCACTGATAGCATTAGACAGATCACTGATGCAGAAAACAATGAAATTCTGAACTTAAATTTAACCCTTAACGAATGAGAGTTAATAGACGTCTATAAAATACTCCATTCAACAACCACAGAAAATACATTCTTCTAATCTGCACATGGAACATAAACTAAGATTGACCATATCCTAAGTCATAAAGTAAACCGAACAAAATTGAAATCATATCAAGCATCTTCTTGGACTACAGTGGAATAAACCAGAAATCAGTACTAAGTGGAACTCTCAAAACTGCACATATATATGGAAACTAAAAAACATGCTTCGAATAACTTTTTGGTAAATGATGAAATTAAGGCAGAAACCTAAAAATTCATTTAAACAAATGAAAATAAAGACACAACGTACCGAAATCTCTGGATGCAGCAAAAGCAGTGTTAAGAGGAATATTTATAGCACTAAACACCTACATCAAGAATACAGAAAAATCTCAAGTTAAAAATCTAATATCACACCCAGAGGAACTAGAAAATCAAAGACAATCAAAACCCAAAGCTGGCAGAAGAAAAGAAATAATTACAATCATTGAAGAACTTAATAAAATTGAGAACAAAAAAAAAAAAACACACGCACACAAAGGGTCAATGAAATGAAAATATGGTGAAAAGATAAACAAATTGATGGACCACTAGCTAGATTAATAAAGAAAAGAAGAGAGAGAAAAGATCTAAATAAGCACAATTAGGAATGACAAAGGTGATATTACAACCAATCCCAAAGAAATATAAGAGATCTTCGGAGACTATTATGAACCCCTATATATATACAAATTAGAAAATCTAGAGGAAATAGATCAATCCTAGGAAACACATAATCTCCCAAGATTTAATTAGTAAGAAATGGAAACCATGAACAGACCAATAATAAGTTCCAAAGTTGAACCAGTAATTTCAAAAACCTACCAATCAAGAAAAGCCCCTGATCAGATGGATTCACAGCTAAATTCTACAGGACATGCAAAGAGGAAATAGTACCAATCCTACCGAAACTCTTCCCAAAACTTGAGGAGGGATTCTTCTCGTAGTCATTCTATGAAACCAGTATCATCCTGATAAAAAATCTGGCAAAGATACAATGCAAAACAAAACCATAGGCCTATACTCCTGAAGAACATAGATTCAAAAATTCTAAACAAAATACTAGTAAACTGAATTCAGCTGTACATTAAAAAGTTAATTCACTGTGATCAATTGGGCTTTATTTTAGAGAGGCAAGAATGGTTCAACATATGCAAATCAATAAATATGATTCCTACTCACCATAGCAAAAATATGGAATCAACCTAGTTTCCCATAAATGGTCAATTGTATAATGAAAATATGATACATATACACCATAGAATACTAGGCAGTCATAAAAAAGAAAAAAATCATGTCCTTTGCAGCAACATGAAGGCCATTATCCTAAGCAAATTGATGCAGGAAAAGAAAACCAATACTGCATATTCTCATTTATAAGTGAGAGCCAAACACCGGGTACTCTGGACTTAAATATGGGAATGATAGACACTGGGGACTATTGCGGGGAGTGAGGAGGAGGGCAAGGGTTGAAAAACTAACTGTTGGGTATTGTGTTCACTATCTGGGTGATGAGATCATTTGTAACCCAAACCTCATCATCATGCAATATACCCACGTAACAACCTGCACATGTACCCCCTGAAACTAAAATAAAAGTTGAAATTATAAAAAAATTTAAATGTGATTCACCACATAAACAGAGTTAAAAACCATCTCAATAAATGCAGAAACAACTTTTGATAAGATGTAACATCGCTTCATGATAAAAACTCTCAAAAAACTAGGCATTATAGGAACATGCCTCAAAATAATAAGAGCCGTCTATGACAGACCCACGGCCAATATCATACTGAATGGACAAAGTTGGAGGCATTCCCCCTAAGAACGGAAACAAGACAAGGATGTCTACTCTCACCTCTCCTATTCAACATAGTACTGGAAGTCCTAGCCAGAGCAATCAGGCAAGATAAAGAAATAAACGGCACCCAAATAGAAAGAGAAGAAGTCAGATTACCTCTCTTCACTGATGATATAATCCTATATCTAAAAAAAAAAAAAAAAAACAAAAGATCCTGCCAAAAGACTCCCAGACCTAATAAACAACTTCAGTAAAATTTCAGGATACAAAATCAATGTATAAAAATCAGTAGCACTTCTTTCGCAAATGGCCCCTGTGGAAAGGAGTTTGGAGATTTTCAAAGAACTAAAAATACAATTACATTTGACTCAGCAGTCTCAATACTGGCTATATACTCAAAGAAAAATAAATCATTCTGCTGAAAAAAAACCTGCACTCATATTTATCACAGTAATATTCACAATAGCAAAGACATGAAATCAACGTAGAGGCCCATCAGTGGTGGATTGGATAAAGAAAATGTGGTACATACACACCATGGAATATACTACATAGTTATAAAAAAGAATGAAATTTTCTTTGCAGCAACATGAAGGCAACTGGAGGCCATTATCCTTAGCAAATTAATGCAGAAACAAAAAAACAAATACCACGTTCTCACTTATAAGTGGGAAGTAAACATTGGATACACACAGTTATAAAGATAGAAATAATACAATGAGGACTCCAAAGGGAAGTTGGGGTGATGGAAGGTTGAAAAACTCTCTATTGGGTACTATATTTGCTATTTGGGTAACAAGATCAATAGAAACCCAAACCTCATCATTATGCCATGTAATAAACCTGCACATTTACCCCATGAATCTAAAATTTTTAAAAATGGTAAGAGAAACTTTGGAAACTGTGCAAATACATGGAAATCAAACAAGAAAAATATGCTCCTGAATGACCATTATTGGGTCAAAAAAGAAATGGAGGAAATAAAAAATAAAATGAATGAAATCAAAATACAAAATACCAAACCTATGAGATACAGCAAAAGCAGTGCTACGAGGAAAGCTTGGAGCCATAAATACCTACATCAAAAAATAGAAAGATTTAAAATAAACAATCTAATGATGCACCTCAGGTAACTAGAAAAACAAGACCAAACCAAACCAAAATTAGAAGAAAAAAAATAAAGATCAGAGAAGAAATAAATAAGATACAGAAAAAAACAAAGGATTAATGGAACAAAAAGTTGTTTTTTTCAAACAAATAAAAAATTAACTACTTGCTATACTAACCAAGGAAAAAAGTGAAAAGACAAATAAACAAAACAGAAATGAAAAAGATATTACACCTGGTACCACAGAAATAAAATAGATCAGAGACTATTTGAACAACTATAGATAAACAAACTGGAAAACCTAAAAGAAATGGATAAATTCCTAGACACATACAACCTACCAAGACTGAATAAAAATAAAATCAGAAAACCCAAATAGACCAACAACAAGTAATGAGATCAAAGCAGTAATAAAAATTTTTCTCTAACAAAGAAAAGTCCAGGACCAGATGGCTTCACTGCTGAATTCTACCGAATTCAAAGAAAAACTAACACCAATTCTCCTCAAACTATTTCAAACATTGGAGAGGAAAGAATTCTTTCTAATTCATTCTACAAGGCCAGAATTACCCTCAGACTAAAATCAGATAAGAATGCAAAACAACCACTAAAAAAACTGTAGACTAATAGCCCTGATGAACATAGAAGCAAAATGCAAAAATCCTCAACAAAACACTAGCAAGGCAAATCCAACAGCACATCAAAAAAATAATACACCATGATCCCAGATATTTATCCCAGTGATTCATGGATCTCTCAACATATGCAAATCAATCAATGTGACACCTCACATCGACAGAATGAAGAATAAAAACCACACAATTATTTCAATGAATGCAGAGAAAGTATTTGATAAATTTCAACATCCCTTCATGATAAAAACCTCAACAAAATAGGCATAGAAAAGATGTACCTCAACATAATGGAAGGCACATATGACAAACCCACAGCTAAGATCATACTAAATGAAGAAAAGCTGAAAGCGTTCCCTCTAAGAATTAGAATAAAACAAGAATGCCCACTTTCACCACTCCTATTCAACATAGTACTAGAAATCCTAGTCAGAACAATCAGGCAAGAGAAAGAAATAAAGGGAACCCAAATTGGAAAAGAGGAAGTGAAATTATCTCTCTTTGCCAATAATATAATTTTATGTCTAGGAAAACCTAAAGACTTCACCAAAAACGTTTCAGACCTCATAAATTCAATAAAGTTTCAGGATACAAAATCAATTTCAAAAATCAGTAGAATTTGTATACACAATAATGAAGTAGCTGAGAAAGAAATTAAGAATGGAATATCACTTATAATAGCTACAAGAAGTTGATGAAATACCTAGGAATAAATTTAACTGAGATAAAAGACCTGTACAAGGAAAACTGTAAAGTACTGGTGAAATAAATTGAAGAGAACACAAAAAAATGGAAATACATTTCATGCTCATAGATCAGAAGAATTAATATTGTTAAAATGGCCATGCTGCCCAAAGCAATCAACAGTTTCAATGGAATCTCTATCAAAATACCAATGTCATTTTTTCACAGAATTAGAAAAAACAATCCTAAAATTTTCATGGAACCAAATAAGAGCCCTAAAACCAAAGCAACATGAGCAAAAAGAACAAAGCTAGGGGTATCACATTACCTGATTTCAATATATATTACAAGACTTTAACTAAAACAGCATAGTATTAGTATAAAAAGAGTTACATAGACTAATGGAATAGAATGGAGAATCCAGGCCAGGTGCAGTGGCTCATGCCTGTAATCCCAGAACTTTGGGAACCCGAGGCAGGCAGATCACTTAAGGCCAGGAGTTTGAGTTCAGTCTGGCCAATGTGGCAAAAACCCGTCTCTACTAAAAATACAAAAAATTAGCTAGGCATGATGGTATGCACCTGTAATCCCAGCTATTCAAGAGGGAGAGGCAGGAGAATCACTTAAACCTATGAGGCGAAGGTTGCAGTGAGCTGAGATTTGCCTCTGTACTCCAGCCTGGGCAACAGAGCAAGACTCTGTCTCAGGAAAAAAAAAAATAGAGAATCCAGAAATAAATCCATGTATTTACAGCCAACTGATTTTTGACAAATGTGCCAAGAGCGTACATTGGGGAAATGACAGTATCTTCAATTAATGGTGATGGGAAATTTGGATATCTACATGCAGAAGAATATAGATATCTTCTATCTAAGCCCCTATCTTCACTACATCAAATATTAATTCAAGGTACATTATAGACTTAAACATAACACTTAAAACTATAAAACTACTAGAAGAAAACAGAGGGAAAACTCTTCAGTACATTGGTCTGGGCAAAGATCTTACAGCTAAGACCTCAAAATCACAGGCAACAAAAATTAAAATAGACAAATGGTAACATATTAAACCAAAAAGCTTCTGCATATCAAAAGAAACAACCAAGAGAGTGAAGAGACAACCCGTAAAATGGGAGAAAATATTTTTAAGCTATTCATCCAACAAGACATTAATATCCAGAATATCAAGGAACTCAAACAACTCAACAACCAAAAAAACCCCACAAATAATCATATTAAAAAGTGGGCAAAGGACATGAACAGATATTTCTGAAAGTAAGGCACACAAATGGCCATATACAAATGGTATATGAAAAAATACCCAACATCACTATGCGTCAGAGAAATGCAAATGGAAACCACAATGAGATATCATCTTACTCCAGTTAGAATGGCTGTCATTAAAAAGATGAAAAATATCAGATGCTGGTGAGAATGCAGAGAAAAGGAAACTCTTAAACACTGTTGATGGGAAGGTAAATTAGTACAACCACTATGAAAAATAGTATGACGATTTCTTTAAAAACCAAAAATAGAACTACCATACAATCCAGCAATCCTACTTCTGAGTATTTATCCAAAGGAAAAAGAAATCAGTACATGAATCTGTGCACTTGCATGTTTATCTGAGCCCTAGTCACAATGGCAATAGCACAATAGCACTATCCAAACATCCATTTGTCTGTTGATAGACACTTAGGTTAGAATCAATTCAGTAAACAATATAACCATGAGCACTGTCTCATGGAATTTATAGTCTAAGTGAGAAGGACAATAATCAATAAATGATTCAATTATTATAAGCTATGAGTCCACCAAATGAAGTATTGCAATATCAGATGAGAGGAGTGGAACCTACTTTAGATAGTGTGATAAGTAAGACCCTTCTGAAGAGAGGACTTACTTCTAAGGTAAAACTTGAAAGGGAATAAAAACATTCATTGAAAGAAAGATTAGAAGAACAATTCAGGAAGAAAGAACAGCATATCATTCCAAAGAATGAACTGAAAAAGGCCAGAATGACTGTAGTCCAATATGTGAGGGGGAGAGTGGCACGAGATGTTGTGGGAGCTCATCCATTTTTCATCAATATTCTAGGAAACATAAATAACTGGGAGAGGACACACTATGAAAATAACTCTACACACACACCGGTCTGCTTTAGATAGGCCCTCTCCTTTACACCTAAAGAAATATTTACAATTTGAGGGAAGAAACGGAATCAGACTAAGCATAAGACATGAGGACTCAGAACCTGTTGGTTCCTCATCCTCCATGCTCCAGCCACAAGGTGTTTCTCTCTTTGCCAAGATATCTGGAATTTATTGCAATACATGCAATATTAATGCACAGCCCTGTACGTGGTCTTATATACCTATGATGACAGAGCCCAGTCATGAAGCTAGAGAAATGCAAAATAAGAAATTTTGCTAAAATTCTTTAGCAAAAGCTAAAGAATATGAAGACTAAATCTGAGGGAAACCCTAAGGTATATTGAATTTAACCATTATTGGAGACATAAAAAGGTTTAATCAGAAAGTTTCTGGTGCTTCTCAAGGAATTATGTGACAGCTTTAGAGTGTGAAGACCACATTTCTTGAGTGTTCAGACTTAAAATTCTGTCTTTGTGTAAGACCTTTCAGACTCTGTTTGCTGAAGAAAGAGACTGAAATGTAAGGCCTAGAAGTCATATTGTAACGTTGCAGGCTAACCAGGTGTTGAGAGACCCCTTGCTATTTATTTAGCCATGTTGTAATGCCCTTTCCAATCCCAAATTCATTCTTGCTTCTAGAAGATTATTGAAATGGGACTTGTGAGATATAGTCTCTTTCAACAAACAGCAATATAATTCTTCCTTTACACATTCCGGGGAAGAAAAAAAAATCTCCTTTCCAGTTGGTACACAGGCTGTGAGGCACTGAAACTACCTGAATCCTAACTGCCAAAAGGGCACCAGGGAGGATTTTAATATATGCAGTACAAGTGTGTCAAAACCAGCATCTTACGAGATTTAATCTCATTTGAAAGACTGCGGCACAAATGGTCCCATGGGGCTCACCTCCAGGGCCGCCAACGTTTTCACACTTGATGAGAATCAATACGTGTGCTTGGTCTTGACTACAAATATTTAATTAGAAGCTGAGAAAAGGGCCCCTGCTACCCCATTTTGCTTTCTTCCCAGCTTTACTGGTCCCAATTTCTTCCACATCAGAAATGCCCATCACATTTCATATAAAAGAATGTATCCAGCAAATTAAAAAGCTAGAGACCTCCAGTTGAAATTAATAATTACAGGGAAACAGGTGTCACACATTTTAAAAATGCTGGCCCTGGTTTACAGCAGCATAAGGGTGCCCTTTGTGCTGTTCCCTCCTCTAGCAAAACTGCTACAAACACAAGGACTGAGGCCACCAGTCCCTCAAGAATGCCTAACGTGCCATAGGGTGGCCTCCTGGAGACATGAATACTCTCTTGGGCCCGAATTAGAAAACCTTGACCAGGACAAGTAGAAGCAAATGCACTGTCAGCCATGGGCTATTCTTATCCCTGCAGTTGTTGCCCATCTTCAAAATGGAGACAGCCAGACTCATGCTGTCTGAAGACCCTAAGACAGGCTTGACACAGGGTCCCTCTGTCTTTTTATCCCACCCAATGTCATTCACTTTACTTTGGAAGGCAGTATTATTTCTTCTCCCTATCAAACTTTGTATTAAAGCATAACATACATTTGGAAAAATGCAGAAATCTTAAGTGTACAACTTGATGAATTATCACAAAGTGAACAAATTCATGTAACCACCAGCTCCTTCAACAAATTCATGTAATCGTCAGCTCCTTCACTACCTGACCCTCCTCTCCACTACCCGACACTCTTCTCCACTACTATCCTGTCTTCGAATACCATCAGGTAGTTTCTCTTGATCTTGAACTTTATATAAATGGAACCATAACACTGTGTGAGACTGATCCATCTTACTACATGTACCTGTAGTTTGTTCATTCTTATTTCTGTGTAGTGTTCCATCACAAGGATATATGATATTCTATTCATTTTACTGCTAATGGGCATCTGAGTTATTTCCAGTTTTGTGCAATTATGAATATTATTGCTAAAGATGTTTATGTACATGTTTTTTTTTTTGAGACGGAGTCTTGCTCTTGTTGCCCAGGCTGGAGTGCAATGGTGTGATTTTAGCTCACTGCAACTTCTGCCTCCCAGGTTCAAGCAATTCTCCTGCCTCAGCCTCCCAAGTAGCTGGGATTATAGGTGCCCACCACCACACCTGGCTAAATTTTTGTATTTTTAATAGAAACAGGGTTTTGCCATGTTGGTCAGGCTGACCTCGAACTCCTGACCTCAGGTGATCCACCCACCTCGGCCTCCCAAAGTGCTGGGATTACAGGTGTGAGCCACCATGCCCAGCCTATGTACATCTTTATGCATATACATACACATTTGTGTGGGACATATGACTATGAGCAAAATTGTTGGCTTTTAAGATATGTACATGTTTAGTATTTATTCTTGGCCTTTTTGTCCTGGATGGTGCTTTCCACTTTATTTCCCAGAAAAATATCAGCTGCCAAAATCTCTTTTGCCAGTTTGTTCTTGGAACTATGCTAAATATTATAGGATGATGGTGAGTTAATGGGCAGTCATTGCCCTTGGACATTTATGCTCTCAACTCCTTCTCAGGAGGCAACCAAGAAGGATTTCTGATCAATAGTCTGACCATTTGGTTAATGTTTTCTTACTGCCACAGCCCCTTTTCTTGAGGTAGTCTCTACATCGTGTGCCCTTCCTTGCCATGGTCTGGGATTTTCTGTCCCTTTCATACTCCCCCTCTCTTGCCAGAATCACATACTACAGCATCAGAATTACCCAGTGAAGCAATCTCTGAGCAATTTTAATCACTATAAATGTCCTTCCTTGAGAAATCCTACACCCCCACCTCCAGGGGAAGCAGCATGTTAACCATGTAAAGAATCACGTTGACTCAATTTCTACATGACTTACTATCTGCTTCATAAAACAAGATTCCGGAGCACTGGTTCCAGCTTGGCTCTGGATATATCATGACCTCTAACAAGGTAACTCTGAGAGCAAAAGAAGAAAAATACCAGTCTTCACTTACACAAGTATTGGATTTATTAAGTGTTAAAGAAACATTACTAGTTAAAAACTTAGTGATGAAAGGAGTGTAAACATTTTTAAAAATCATCTTTATTATCCAGTCCCAGTCCTTTATCAAGTTTGCACTTAAACATCCATCTATTCTTAAAAGGAAACAGTTTACATTTTAAAATATTTTTGGAGTACCTCATAATCCCCAGTTAGAAAGTTATTTATTTTTAACTGAAAATTATTTCACTCATCCCTGTTAGTCTCGTATAAAGAACAGCTGATGACTATTCTCTTAACAGCAACATTTTATTAATTAAAATTGCTTTTAAGCCACCTTTTTCTTCCTTCAACTAAATACTGCCAAAGCCATTAACTTTTCAGAATGGGTTCTAATAGTCGATTTTGTTCATCCTCATTCTCTCTTCTAACTATTCAAATATTCAAATTCTTTCTCTTGCTCAGATTTTGGGGCTCCAAACTGTCTTGAAATCATTTAAGTATATCTGGCAACACCAAAACCCATAACATTCTTTCATTCATTTATTCATCCATTCCATTAAAAAAAAATGTTTTGAGCTTACTGTGAGTTGGGAGCTGGAGATTCATTGGAGAACAAGAAAGATGAGTCCCTGATCTGATAAAGCTCACTTCCTAAACATATTAGAAAACAAATAAAAATTTAAAAATTATGAAGTCCATGAGAATAATAAAAACAGATGCTAGGCTAAGTAATAACTGGAGTAGGGGTTACTTAATATAGCATGATTCCATTAGGTCTTTCAGAGAAAGTAACATTTGGATTAAAATCGAAATGATCTTAGGTAGTAGCTGTGAAAGAGTATATAGAAAAAGTGTTCTGAGAAAATGGTACAGCAATGTCAGGCCCTTAGGAGAGAAGGTCAGAATGGCCAGACTATAACCAACAAGGTAGAGAGAACTCTGAGAGTTCAGGGAGACAGGTGGAGACTAGATCAAATCCAGCCTTGTTGGCCATTGTTAGGAGTTCATCTTTTAAGTTCCAAATGTGATGATTCCATTAATGAATAATGACATACATAAACTTTTCTCAGATAAGTGCTAGGCTTATGATCAGTTATTGTGCATTCTTCCAATTTGTGATTTACAGTACACCCAAGAGCTCCCTGCCATTGGCATTGCTAACATTCCAGTAATTCTTTTGCTTCTTTGAGGCGCTCTTCTTCTGAAACATAACCTTCAGTTGGATCTTTTTTTTTAATTTATCTTTGAGACAGAGTCTCACCCTGTCACCCAAGATGGAGTGCAATGGTGCAATCTTGGCTCACTGCAACCTCTGCTTCCTGGGTTCAAATGATTCTCCTGCCTCAGCCTCCAAAGTAGCTGGGATTACAGGCATCTGCCACCACGCCCAACTAATTTTTCATATTTTAGTAGAAACGGGGTTTCACCATGTTGGCCAGGCTGGTCTCAAACTCCTGACCTCATGATCCACCTGCCTTGGCCTCCTAAAGTGCTGGGATTACAGGCATAAGCCACTGCGCCTGGCTGGATCATTTTTTTTTTTAACAAGGCAAAATTTAATTCTACTACAACTGAATAGCTGAGGTGTGATCCTTGTTGTTTTTCACATGTCATTATCCTTCCCTTAGTCGTTAGGAAGCAGTAGGCTTTAGATTTCATTAAAACTGGGTTCTACTTCTGTTTTTGACACTTTTTTTGTTTTATGGGTGTTTTTGTTTGTTTTTTGAGACAGGGTCTCACTCTGTTGCCCAGGCTAGAGTGCAGTGGCACAATCATGACTCACTGCAGCCTCCAACTCCTAAGCTCAAGCGATCCTCTTGCCTCAGCCTCCCTTCAAGTAGCTGGGACTACGGGTGTGCACACCATGGGTGGCTTGTTTTTAACACTTTTACTGTGGGTAACTAGCATGTAACTTTACCTCTGAGTCTTTTTATCCATAAAGTGAAATAATACCTACCTCAGAACTGTTGTGGGGATTAAAGGAGATGGAATGTGTTAACTCTCAACAGATGGCCACTAATAATATACTTTTCAGAAAGCAAAAACCATAGGACTTTGCAGTAAAAATGAGACACTGGGATCTTACCCTATCCATTCCTCTAATTTTGTATTTAAGCCTCTCTGAAGCTAAAATAATTGTCAGTAGTCACACAGCTAGTAGCTAGTTAGAAGTAAACCAGATCTCACTAAATCAATATTCTAATAGAAAAATAATTCAACCACCTACTATTTGCTTTAGCTTTGAGGTTGGGCTTTATGAACTCCATAATTATTATCTGAATCAATCACAAATGCAGCCTGATTCTTGAGGAAGTTGAAATTGGAAAAATGTGTGGTCTAATAAATGCTACTTATTAGGGCTTGGGAGATTCAGAACCATGAACTCTACTTTTTACTCAATTTGTTAAGTATTGGCTTTTGGGAAAAAGTCAATAAGAAGACGTAGTTTCTATATAGATCTCATCCACCAAATGTGGATTGTGACTTATAGACAGCTCAGGGGAGGAAATAAACCTTAGGTGACTGAAGAACTTTGGTAAGCAAATTATTGGAGATAGTGGATGTGTCAACTTAGGGCCAAAATCTAGAGGAGGAACCGTGGTGTCGTTAAATAATGGGAAAGCCACTTACTTCAAGTGCTTACTACTGGAAAGTTTTCAAGTAGTTGTCATACACACATGAACTGGTTTATGTAAATGTAAGGGGAAAAAATCCTGAGTATTAATTGAGGGTTTAACAAGTTGGCTTTTACACATGGTTGTGCTTATATTTAATCTTTATTGATGGCTTTTTAACTTTTTTATTTTTTTATTTATTTATTGTATAAGCAAAGTGTAGTCAGAGAAGAAAAATAAAAATATAGATTAGCACATAAAATTAACTCATAATTCTACCACTCAAATAACTATTAACGCAAGTATGCACACACAGACACACACATGTTAATTCACACACTTAAATTCTTATTTTGCTCTATGACAAAGGGAATTAATACAAGCTTTTAAACCTAATATAGTATCTCATTATATCAAAAAAATTCATAAAAATGAAAAAGCCATTTCATACTACAAACTTCAAAATTTCACAATTATTGTGCTAAGTACTTAATTACCCAGCATTCCCTTTTCTTCAGGAATGTATAAAGGCCTTATGACAACAAATTCAATTCTAATTCAACAAGACTTTATTAAACACTTTTAATTGTTCCAATATTTAAGAAAATATAAAATAAGTGTCTATGTTTTTAAGGAATTATTACTGCAAGGAGCACACAAAAATTTCAACTTGGGCAAAATGATTGATAGGAAGCAAGAAATACACATTGAATTTCTGATCAATGTCTCTCTTCAGTGTTTCCATTACAAAGTGGCAACATTTCCTAACTCCTCCTTCTTCATAAGGGTATTATAAAAGCAGATAAATTTCATTATGCACTTTGCTCTCTCAATATTTTTTAAAGTTTGCTGTCACCTACTTGCTATTCCAGTCCTCTGGAGAGAAGGAATTTCTACTATAGTTTGCAGACACAGAAGATGAATTTTTAAATTTTATATATCTAGAGAGAGATCAATCTTTTTGCGGGGTGGCAGGATGACAATTGATGCAGCCACTTTTAACCTACTTTGTAATTTTATGCTCTTTTACATTTTTTTCTAACTTGGTTTAATATCTCCTTAATACTATAAGGTGCCTTCTACACTGCTGCTTCTTTTGCTTGGAGTTCTCTTCCCCCTGCCCCTTCACCTATAAATTCCTCTCTTCCTGTGGTTCCCAACCCAATTATCCCTTCCTTAAGGAGGCCTTTGCCAATGCCTACAAGTCAGTTATTCCAACTCCCATGTTTGCATATTCCCAGTTTATATCCTCTTTCAAATATCTCAGTTCTCCAAGAGAACAAGAACAAAATTCATCTTGTTCAACCAGTAATCCTAATTCCTAGCATATAGTAGGTGAGAAATATGTGTGGAATGAGTAAATGTCTGTGGTTGCCTGATCAGTGAAATGAAGGAAAAATATTGGTCGCTCTCATTTCCCAGGCCCAACATTTCCAAATAGAAAATAATTATTTTATCTTAGCCAAAAGAACCTAAAAACTTATACCATCATACAAGAAACAGATTAATAATGTGGCAAAGCTTGACTACATGGCAAAAGAAGCACAATGGCTTAGAGATAGACTATAATAGACCACCTTTAGTAATTTTTTTTTTCCTTTTGCCATTCCCTGCACTTTGGTATCTAAAAAAACTTATACAGCAAATGGTACAGTTAAATATGAGGAATACTTGGAAGATCTGGACACAGAGCATGTCAGCTGTCACCAAGAACATGAATCCTCAGCTGTTGCCCTTTTTTCTCCTTACAAGTAAGTCCTGTCACACAGCACTATAAAAAGGAGGGGGCATGTCAAGAGAAATTTCATTTTGTTCTGATTATCATATTAAGTTACTCATGATCACAGCTTCAGAACACCTCTGAATTTGTTCTCCACATGTAATTTCTATGTAACTAATAATGCCTATGTGACATACATATACATTGTGCCCAATAGGATCAACCATTTCAAAAAGACCTCAGTGCTATAAATTGTGAATATTTTTAGACTTTCCTTCTATAATATACCTGACCCAAAACACAAAGAATGTTGATTAGGAATGAGATCTTACACCTCTTTTCTTTGAAGTTTCAGATTTTCTACGTTTTTGTTGTTTTTGTTGTCGTTTGTTTTAGTTCTTGGTTGTTTTTTCTAAAATAAACTTTTTATTTTAGAATACTTTTAGATTTGCAAAATAGTTGAGAGAAGAGTTCAGAGAGTTCCTAAGTATCCCACACCAAGTTTTCTCTATTGTTAACATCTTACAGTATATGTTACATTTGTCATAACTAATGAGCCAATACTGATACATCATTAATTAGCAAAAGTATGTTTTATTCAGATGTGCTTAGTTTTTACCTGTGCCCCTTTTTCTTTTTTTTTTTTTTTTTGCTTTTTTGAGACGGAGTTTCACTCTTATTGCCCATTCTGGAGTGCAGTGGTGCAATCTCGGCTCATGGCAACCTCCACCTCCCAGGTTCAAGCAACTCTCCTGCCTCAGCCTCCCAAGTAGCTGGGACTACAGGTGCACCACCACGCCTGGCTAATTTTTGTATTTTTAGTAGAGATGGGGTTTCTCCATGTTGGCCAAGATGTTCTTGATCTTCTGACCTTGTGATCCGCCCTCCTTGGCCTCCCAAAGTCCTGGGATTACAGGCCTGAGCCACGGCGCCCGGTCACTAATGACCCTTTCTTTTCAGGATTCCATCTTGGATACTACATTACGAATACTGACAATGTTTCCTTAGGCTTTTCAAGGCACTAAAAGTTTCTCAAACAGTCCTTATTTTGGTAACATTGACAACTTTAAGAAGTTATTGTCAGAAATTTTGTAGAATATTCCCACAATTTGGATTTGATGGGTGCTTTTCCTCATGATTAGACTGGGCTATGGGTTTTTAGTGGTCAAAGACTACCTCAACCACACAGTCAAGGTTAATATCAAAGTAATGTCATGCTATGCTAAGAGCGGGTACCCTTGATATGGTAAGAATGGTACTTTGCCTTTGTGATTTCTACTTTGAGAAAAAAATTCTATACCAACATATTTTCCTCTGTGCATTCATAAATCAGTAATATATATAGATAATAACACAAAGGGATTTAGATATATAGTAGAATCAGACAGTTTCCATTCATATTATGAAATAAAGTGTTCCTATTTCAAATTTGGGGTATTTGAGTTTTTAAAACCAAGATCATTGGTGACATTAGTAACGTAAAACATATTTTGAGTGAGTGGATAAAACATGGATTAATATATTTTATATTGTTTTAATTTATTTTCCAAATGCAAGGAAGACCAAAATATTTTTGCCCAAAACACATAAATCTCCTTTATCTGTTTAACCTCGTCACAGATTTTAAGGGATTTGTGCATATGAAATAAAGTATTGATAAAAACTATGAGTTAAAACAAGATATATCTATCTCTCAGTAATTGCAGAAAATCCCAATCTATCTTTGAATGATCCAAAGGAAAACTGGTGAACAAATTTGTGCTATTTATGAAGGTATTTCTGTTATAAACATAGCATTATTTTAAAAATCTATCCTGATTATTTAAATATGAGACAATATTCTAGGTAAAATATGTTCAGATTCTTCTGACTGTCTTGTATGTAAAAAATGAGTATCAGCAGCTAAATTTAGGTAGATTGAGTCCTTGATATGGGGAAACAAAGGAGGGAGCTATCAAAATGTTTTTCCTATAACATACATGGATAATATAATTCAGTAGTTTGTGCCACCACGTGAAATAGGAGACTGATTAGCTGTGGGTCAGTTGTAACTTAGGTGAATTATTTCTGATCTGAGAGTCTTAATCTTGCTTAGTTGTAATATATGCACAAAAATAGTGACCTTCTCCAAGTTGGTGAATGCTTTTATGTCAGACCCAAGAAAGTGGCTAATGAATCTATATCTTTAAACACAACTATATTTAACAATTAGAATATATTTGTATTTACACATACATTTGTATACATGTATGGATGTATATATACACACATACAGTAAATGTATCTGTGTATGTATATACGCACATACAGTAAATGTGTGTATGTATATATATCCTTTATATATATAAAATGTATAAATGTGCTCTTTTAAAACCCAAACTATTTTTTTAAACTAGTTAATAACTACTCATTAATTAAATATCTCACAAGTTAAAACAACAGAAATGAGAGTGGGACTGAGAAATAACTGATTACTAATTGTAACCCCCTCTCTGGGCAGAATTTACCACATACAAAGTTATAAAGTGCCCATTGGTTGTCTTATATTTCTCAATGTGAGTCTAGCCTTGCAAACTGAGGAAACCAAGGACAGAAAAGGAAAAACTTTCAAGTTACCACAACTTGCACAGTGTTGATAATTAAAGTTCTTTTCTCTCTTTATGTCTCTAAAAATGTATTTTGTCTCTCTAGGATGGACAAAAGATTTATGTGATAAATAATTAGACTTTACACCATTTAGAAAATAAAGTAAATAAGTATCTATTTTTATTGAAAGCTACTTTACTATTAGAAAAGTTGTTTTGCAAGAAGGTAAATCTTGCTGTCATTTCCATCCATTTGATATGCTTCGTTAAATTATACAAAGAAAATTAAATTATAGGAAGTCATGTTGAAGTTTTTAGCATAGAATTCACTACAATTAAAGGAGACAAAGAGTGCCAGAGTCTGTGCTCTCTAGAAGGGAAGCCGCTTTAAGACATGATAGGCTTTCCTTATACGTCTGCTTTTTTATTTTTAACCACCACCACCTCTCTGCTGACTAACATTTCCTTGCAAATTATGGCAAGGAGGGAGGAGCATGAGCAAAGGAGCTGTGTGAAAGTTGGTGATACTCCCTGCCAAAATTCCAAGTTGAAATGGAATCCTTCAGTAAAGTCTCTTAGGCAAGGTGGGAAAAAAAGATTTACAACTTCAGCGGAACTGTAATTCTACCAAGAAAAAGTACAGTCAATCTACCTCACTGTCACCAAAGTATCTGAAGCTGGCTTTGTCATATTTCTTTCTCCTTTATATATGGAGGTGGGGGGAAAAAAAAGGAAAGAGAGTTGAAAAAAATTGATGAAGCCCTGACCCTTTAGATTCCATTTATAGTCTGAGCCGAATGCCATCCCCCTTGACTAGAGAACTGTCCAATCCAGCCGCATGTGTCAAGATTCTATTAGGCACTAAGTGAAATATATATGCATGCCCTTATACCGTTTAACACTCTGGGTCCGCCTTCAAGACACTGGGCTGTGGATCAACCCAACCACCACTCCTCTTCCAAGAATCATCTTGACAGGTTCTTCTGGAGGAACTCCTTCTCTTTTTAACCCACCCTTTTAAAAAAAAATGGCACCAAAGAAAGACGTGAAGAAACCTGCGGCTGCGGCTGCGGCTGCCCCAGCCCCAGCACCGGCACCTGCACCTGCCCCTGCCCCAGCCAAACCCAAAGAAGAAAAAATTGACCTCTCTGCCATTAAGGTAACTAAATGGATGAATTGTTTGGTCACTGAAACATCTTTCAATAGTAAGGATCTCTAGGAACTTGCAAACGAGTGTATTTTTCATTGAGAGGAATAGCATTATTTAGTGAGCTGGTAAATTTTGAAGAAGAGAATCCTGCTTTAAAAAATGAATGCCAGCATATAATTTCAAAAATTATTAGAGTATGGTATCATGTGTGAAGCCTGTGCTTGCTCTATTTTTTATTCTCAAGTTTCCATTTTCTCCTAAATTGCACTTTTACTATTTAGAAGAAAAGTATATATGTTTAACAGTGTTGCATTTAAGAATATTTAAACCAGTGTTTGGGTTTTAAATAAAATCTCTCTGGAAACCAGATCCCTTACTCACAACTACATCAAAAGGAAAGTTTTAGCCCCTACTTATTTCCAGAAGTTTAAAAACAGCTGATGGCCCAGTTGTCCTTTATGTATTTGACAGTTGCTTTCCTTCTTCTGAAAAAGAAGACTTTTTGCAATTCAAGTTAATTCTCCCTTCAGCTTTGCCTAATAAAATTTGATACAACACTAAATGAGATCTCAGTGCAGAAAATTATGCACTCAAGTGTTTCAGTGACTATAACTGTCATCTTGTTTATTTATACACAGTATTTAATTCAGAATTTGTGAGTTTCTTCTAAATGAAACTAACAAAAATAATTATAAAACTTGTTATTTACATGGCTTTTCGCTTATGTCTTAGAGTATTTGCATACTGATCTCGAACTAAGAAAAATGTGATTAATTATTGTGTCAAAACTTTGCTGTGATCAAAGTTCTCAACTGCCAAAAGATTATCTGCTTTTGGAAAAATAGGTACGTCTGTTAACTTCCAGTGATGTGACTCATTAAATGTGCACCTTCTCTTCATTCACTGAGCTCTGATTGGCTCATATTACAATTTGAAAATTTTTATCTAAGGAAACCTGCCTTATATGGAAAACCAATGAGCAAAAGTACCCATGAGGTGATCTTTTCACTTAAGCCAAAAGTTGTATATGTAATAAATCTCAATTTTGCCAATTTACCATTGTTTACTTGTAACTATGATGCTGACCCATAAACAAATATTTCATTGACTATTTAATATAACTATGGAATTTTTTAAGTCCCAAAAATATTTAGTTAGATCGCCCTGAGACATTATGTAACGAAGTTAAATATATTCATAATTTATATAACATTCCAGTTAAACATGAAATTTTGTTTAAAGTATAAGTAAATTATCATGAATATTTAATCTTTAGTTTGTAGGTATTTGAAGTATTTGAAAAAAATTGGTCATAGAATATAATATTAAGAGCTATTCTTAATGGATATCCATTTAGGAGGACAAAAAAATGCATGTCAGGTCTTCTGATAAATGTTTTTCTAACTTGAGGACTGCATGCATACATTTCTTTACGAGGAAACCAAATTTTTCATCTCCAGCAATCCTAGTTAATGTATCCTTTATAGATGCATACTGTCTACATTACACAATAAGTGAGATCATAGCCATGATAGTAATTCTGATTGTCCCTCATCTTTAACTCTGCACTCTACAGTAACATTAGAGATATGAATCAGTGTCAAAGCTAGTCCTGTATTTATTGTGATTTATAAGACAATGTTACCGTTTGTATCCAGTATTACAAACTTCTGTAAAGAAAAGAAAATGTACCTCTTTCCCTAAGAGGCAAACGAAGTATCTAACTAATGAAAACAGGCATTAATTTTCTTCCCTGAGGAACTGTGTAAGAATGAGTACATAAATAAAAATTTAGTTTGGCAGGTGAGAGATCTCCAAGAAAAGACAAAACATCTCTTTTCTAATCCAGAAATTAAGCCAATTACTTGTTCATAGTCAGCAGAGAAGCAACACTTTTCAGAATCTTGAAAATTTGTTTATTATTCTGTCAATATGTTAAATTGACATATTGACATTCGTCTGTCAATATGTTAAATTGAGTTGTACAAGCTTAATATTGTGTAATATTGTGAGGATACAATATAAGCTTGTACAACTAAGCAAAAGAAGGAAATACCCCTGGAGTGTCTCTATGAGAATTGGGTATGCTCCATCTTTATTATTTCATTGCAGAACAAGAGATGTGATGGATTCTCATAAGGAACACAAATCAAAAAGAAGTTAAATGAATCTGATAGAAACAGGAAAAAAAAACCTTCATCTTCCATTCAGAAGGCCCATTTGCAACAGAGAAAAAAAAGAGAAACAAATGGAAACTAACACACTTTTGTAAAGAAATGTAAATGTCTTCAATGCTTTGCATTCATTAATATGAAATAAATCAGTGCATATTTAGATGTATTCTAGCAAGGCCAAAGACAGTGATACAACTCAAGAATTTTATAAACTTTAATTTTATCCCAGGAGGTAACAGGCCTAATTAAAACATACATTAAAACATTTTATATTATAATGCTTTTAATCACTTAATAATGTTTCTAGATATATTACTTCATAAAAGCTATACAATTTTTTCAAGCAGAGAAAATGAACTTTAAAGAAACTAATAGAGCTGTTATACGTATTCATTAACTTTCTGAAAATTCAATAAAGAACAAAACTTAATTGGATTATAGACTTTCTTTCATAAATCATATAAGATTAGAAACTTAGCTGTCCTTTAGACTTTGAGTAATGCTGTAGTTTAATCATAACTGCCTTTGTGTAGTACTATAGTCATAGCCATGGTAAAATTTAATTTCTCCATAGTATTCCCAGCTAATATCTATGTTTCATATTGTAATATACTAAATTTAATAGCCATATATTTGATTCCCCCATAAATCTTGAATAATCTTGAATATAATTAATTAGTTTTATCAACTTCTTAAGTGTGCTTTCCAATCTGATTTCCTGGTTTGTTAGTTATTAGTTTACAACATTTCTTCAATTGTTCTGACACAAATTTTATGATACTCTCTCAAGGAATGCTTACTCGATGTCCAATCCTAATGGATTTTCTATGAGTACCCTTTTCAACAACAAAGTACTGTTGATATTTGAACACTAAAGTTATTGTCCTTGGTGGTTCTAAGCACTCTTTGCCTTCAGAGAGCTAATACTTCCAGTAACCCAGAACAAAAGAACACAGCCTAACAGAATCACAGTTACAGGAATTAAAACCCAGCATAAGTACGGTTGTAGATTCAAAAACAAGAATACGCATTGCTCAAAACTGCAACCAAGCAAAATAATGAAAGTAATAACATAACCATGTACCTAGATTGTAGATCTTCAATGTGTAAGTGAATTTTCTGCATGATGCATGCATTATATGTCAGTATTGCTGTGAGGTGATAGGATTGTGAATCATGTCTCTCACTGTGCTGTTTGAGTTTTAATTTTCTTTGTATTCACCACTTAATCAGGTCAGCCCTGACTAGATATTGTGAGCGATATTATAAAACGTGGTAAAGGTACAAAATGCATTGACAGAAACTATCAAATAACAAATCTTGCATCCACAATTGGCCACATGCTTGGGAAGATTTAAACTTTCAATTTAATATATAAGGTAGAAATCTAATGTTCTCAAATGCACCTACTTATTGATGGGTATTCAGTGGAGGCAGATAGTTTTATATGCATTGTGGCACCCAATTTGTTTTGGCCCAGGTATAGGATTACTTTTCTTCATCTGTAAGTTCTTTTTTCTCATTTCCAACAAAGCTAATATAAATCCAGTTTCCTTTAGAAGAATTTCTGAGAAAAATCAAATGAAGTCATGTTCCACAAAGGGCTCTGAAATCTATAAAGCTTTTTGTAACAATAACCAACATTCATTGTGAATTTACTCTTTGCCATGTTATCTTATTTAATCCTCACAATATTACACTGAAGTTATTGTATCCACAATTTGCAAGTAAAGAAACTGAGCTTAAAAGAGGGTAAGTGCTATACATATGATCAAATAAATAGTTAGGTGATGGACCTAGGGTTTAACTTAGCAAGCAAAATCCAGAGTCAACTGTGTTAACCATATCCGAAACTACCACCCTTATTTATAAAAAGTAAGTTGCTGTTTCTAAGAATGTGTAAAGGAGCCCTTTTTACTCTTAAGGGTATGAGGTAGACTGGTTTTTATATTGCCCTGCACAGTCCTGTGTAACCAGAAGAGGGGATGACAGACACATCAGAGCAAGTTCACCAAGACTTTTGACCTTGACTGTTCACTACTATTCTGTTCTCCATAGCTTTTCCCTATCTTAGCACCTGACAACTTGGGTGTTTTGTTCTACAGAAGAAGGGTGAAATATCAGGAACCTAGAAATATTCCTACTCATTTTGTTCCATCTTCCTATAAGATGTTGTAAATGGAAAATGGATATTTTTCAAATGCTATTAGATATAATGAAACTGAGTTTTTTTAGTAATTTTGGTTTTGTTTAATTAAACACACATACATCAAATATGACCTTCAATTTTTGCTATCAGGCTAATATTCCAAGGAGGGTATGAGATCTCTATTTCATTTACAAATAAACAGCATTATATAAACTGGAAATCCCAACCTATATTCTTTGGGATGGTACGCAGAAATACAATGCCACATGTACAATATGATAAAACCTTAACCCTAACTACTCTGAGTCAAAGAACACATGTAATCAATTTCTAATTCAAAAAACATAGGTAAAAATATGTATAGGTTGTTTCTAACTTTACTTTACATAATCTTAAAAGTTTGTTTTCTTTCACTCTGGCCTTTTAATAGCTCAAATTAATTTTTAATACAACTGTAATGTTAGCCAATTGCAGTATTAATCCATTTGCAGTGTAAATATAACCTCAGGAGCAAATCAGAAATTGTTTGACACTATCACTAGGTATCAATATCACATTTCTTCTTTCAATTGTCTATGCTGTAACAGAAGAGAACAGGTGGAGAGAAGTGGGAAAATATTAAAGGCCATTTTGTAATTTTCTCTAGAATTATATTTTGATGGATAATGTCTTTGAAAGGAAAATGCAGCTTTGAAAAGTAGAGAGGTGTTCACCAATTAATAGTGAATAACACTTTTAAGTAAAACTAAATATTTGCAAGACAAGGAGACCATAAAGTGACTGTGCCAAATTTAGCTCTCGGCATTTCAGTGCTACAAATGAACCCCTGGCAAGTTGTTTTTAGAACTCATTCCATAATTACCTAGTATTAAGCACCATCTGACTCATGGTGGAAAGGATTATATTTAGTCTGCTGATACTACACTTTCTTCTGCTGCTCTTCAGACTGAAATACTTTTCATATAAAAATAAGATCTTCCGTGGTTTGTTTCTATAACAACTTCTACAGCTTGTTTCTTACCTCAAATCAGAATTTGAAGGGCAAAAATTACAATATAAAAGTAGAAATGGCTTCAATTATACTAGTTAAAAGGTATATTATATGGATGATAAATTCTGGCTATTCTGGTCACAAATTCCTAACAGTGAAGTGAAGCCAGAGAAGAAAAGTATCCCTAAAGATATAACTACATCTTATCAACTTTATACTCTTCCTTTCACTGTGATAAAGTACCTAGTAAATGCCCAGTGGCATATGTCTCCTGTTTATAAAAAAATCCAACTGGCTTGAACATGGTGTTATGAAGTTATGTTTTGTTTAATTCCTGTTTATCTAAATTACTTCAGACTAATATTACCTTTGAATTTTTAGGCATTCTTCCTTTCCCATTAAAATGAGTGAGTTGAAGTAGATTCTACTGACAAAAGGATGGAAAATTCACAACATTGCAGAAACGTAAGGAATCCTAGAAATCGTGCAGTAGAATATTTTGTACTGAGGAAACCATAGCCTAGATAAGAGAAGTTATTTAATCAAAAGACACATGATTTATGATAAGAAAGCTAAAACAAAATTCCCAATCTAGCTCTCTTTCCACAAGTTCTTGAAGTCTCCAGAATGGCAATGCCAATATTCTTATCCCTGCTGTCACAAAAGGAATTTTATTCCAGACAAACAGGAAGAAGAAGATATTTATGTCTTAAAACACACACACAAAGAATTTTTTAAAATAAAAGAATGAACAAAAACACAACATAGGTTTTTAAGAAATTACATGCAAACAAATGCACAAAGGAGACAAAAGTATGGTCAGCTCTCAAAAAACTTTAAATTTCTTTACCAATTATTAATCATGAGAAAGCTAAGGAGAAAACTGAAAAAGTATAACAGGTTGTGTTTCTAGATTTTTATTAAAATTCACTTAGACCTCGCTTAGTTCCTGTAGGTCTGAATTGTTTTATTTTAGTAGTTGAGTTTTTGCTCTTATGTGACTGAATTCAGTTGACTGATCTAGGACTTCATAGCACAAAATTAAGGATTTTATCTCAGACCAGATCAATTTATGCAATCTAACCATCTAATTCTCTTATATTACAGAAACTGGGCTGGTACCATATTCTCAATACTCTTAATTTCCCCTGTTTATATACCATATTATAGTAACTAGACTATATATATATACTAGCCTAAGTATATTCTATGTTGAAGTCAAAAATGCAAAAATATTTATTTCCTTCGACTTGAGTTATTCTGAAGCACAAAACTCCTAAGAGTTCCAAAATAGTGCTTTTCCTGGCCTTTTATGGTGGCTCCTAGAAACTCTGTGAGATTGGAGTGAAAATTAGGTAAAGTTTTAAGGATTTATATACATCCAGGTCTTTGGTCTCTCTGCCAGGCATTAAATCAGAGAGCACACAGCAGTGTTTTCTTTGATTGAAAACTGGCCCTGATTATATTAGCTTCTTTATTTAGCCTTTCTAGTCATTAGTCCCCATTGTATGTTGCAAGGACCATCGAGTTCTTTGAAGAATGTAGTCCATGTTCCTTCCCAGGGCATTTTCCCCCAGTATTCGACATTACATGTCTCCCCAATAATCTTTAATTATAGCTCTTCTTCTTTTACTAAGGCTTAACCTACATCAATTCCAGAGCTGTTTGATTAACAGCATTTTAATATTTTTTCTATAATTCAATTCTTTGTTAAGTTGGTACAAAAGTAATGACAAAACTGCAATTACTTTTGCACCAACCTAATATATATATTGTCTGATGTTTAATTAGTTAACTTAATCTCATTATTACTATTAGAAAGATGCTTCTCAAAGTAAAAAAGAATTTGTAAACATTGTAATAAAAATTTTTTAGTAGCAGAATGTTGTAGACTACTATTACCTAAATCCAACATCAAATGATAGCACGAATCATAAAAATGTGGAATGTAACTAGCTTACTAGGAGTATAAGCAAATATGTAGGCTAGAATATAAAAGAGCCTTAAAAAGAGCAAATTGGGGATTGGAAAATTAGAAGTCCAGGTCAAAAACATTGATATAAAATCTAAAGGAAGGTGCTAGAAATATAAATGTACATATATCAATAATTCAAAATGAACATGCTAACTTTGAGCAAGTGAAGTCTTTTCCCTCAGGGTACACAACATTCTAGAGGAGAAGTTTATACTTGAAGGGGGAGCTTAGGATATACGTGTTCTAATAATTTTAACTTAATGAAAATCTATTGAGCTTCAAATATAGACAAGGTATTCTATAGAGAGTTATGGAGGGATAAACCCTAAGAATAAGGCAAGGGAAGTGCTCTATTGGAGACAGGTTGGGGTAGGCTCACATCTAGGTCCACATCAGGAACAAATGACTTCGGGAATGGCCTACACTTCCCAGTTTACAATCAGGAAGGTTAAAAAACTTTCAGTGGGATGAAGAGCTGGGTGATGTTGAATACTGGGGGAAACAGAGAAGAAATGTTTCTTTCAAGGGAAACAAATGTTATCAGGGCTTGTCGCATATTTAATTTCTAAAAAGAAGCAATGAGAGGAGGGCATTCCAGAGAGAAGAAAGGTAAATCTGATCTTTAAAACTAATTGATGACATAGAGAACTGAAGCCAAAACCAGCTGACACTGTGTATTCATATTACACAATTAATTTTCCCTTGTTCAAAGGACTGATTACCCCATCATGATAACCCCAAGGAAGAAAGAGAAGATAAGTTTTGTCATTTATAAAAGTAAGCCAGACAGAAGAATCACTTGAACCTGGGAGGCAGAGTTTGCAGTGAGCCAAGATCGCGCCATTGCACTCCAGCCTGGGCAACAAGAGCGAAACTCCATCTCAAAAAAAAAAAAAAGTGTGCCAGAGAAAAAAAATGGGATTTCCCATTTATTCTATGAGCACAGAATCTAGGTCTCCTAGTTTTTAAACTACAGTTTTTCTCTAGACTATACTGTAGCCTTCCCTACTGTTGTCAAATAAAGTGCTCAAATATTTATGTTGATTCTCAGTAAGTACCAAAAAAATCTAAATGCATTCTCTATGTGATAAAGGTATGGAGAAAGACTAGGGTGAAACAGTTAACAACTGCATACCACTTAACTGCTTCTATTATAATAATAACAAACTTTATAGTATCCAAGTTGTTAGAAATAGCTTATTCATAACATAAATTCAACTTTTTTTTTTTTTTTTGAGATGGAGTCTCGCTCTGTAGCCCAGGCTGGGGTACAATGGCGTGATCTCAGCTCACTGCAACCTCCACCTCCCGGATTCAAGTGATTCTCTTGCCTCAGCCTCCTGAGTAGCTGCAACTATGGGTGTATGCCACCAGGCTCAGATAATTCTTGCATTTTCAGTAGAGGTAGGGTTTCACCATGTTGGCCAGGCTGGTCTCAAACTCCTGGTCTCAAGTAATCTGCCCACCTAGGCCTCCCAAAGTGCTGGGATTACACGCATGAACCACCACACCTGGCATAAATACAACTTTTATTTTTTTTAATTTTTTTTTTTTTTTTGAGAGGGAGTTTCACTCTTGCTGCCCAGGTTGGAGTGCAATGGCGCGATCTCAGCTCATGGCAACCTCCGCCTCCGGAGTTCAAGCAATTCTCCTTCCTCAGCCTCCCAAGTAGCTGGGATTACAGGCATGCGCCACCACTGCTGGCTAATTTTGTATTTTTAGTAGAGACAGGGTTTCTCCATATTGGTCAGGCTGGTCTTGAACCCCCAACCTCAGGTGATCCGCCCGCCTCGGCCACCCAAAGTGCTGGGATTACAGGCGTGAGCCACCACACCCAGCCCTAAATACAACTTTTAAACTTACTTTCCAGTTTACTCAATAGATTTTACACAAATTAACCATATTTTATATCTAGGCAAGGACATTTTTTACCTGAAAAAAATTATTAAATATGAAAATAATTATGTTTAGTAGGGCAATTTTGATGGTTAATTTTGTATTATTTATAGTTATTAGCTCAACTAATGATATATGCTAGTTCTCAATAATCATAAGACAATTCAAGTTTAATAACATAATTACATAAATATAATTACAAAACTAAAAAAGAACACAAAGATAACATGGTAGGCTCTGATGCTTTCATTTATGTCAAAAATTATAAGATTCCAAATCTTGTAATATTCAAAGTTACACATTTCCACCTCTGTCTTTCCCTTCCATTTCCCCCTAATGATTCAAAGCATTTTTTATTTTTCTATTAAATTTCATTTCCCAATAACATTTCAAAATGTCAAGCTATTTATGAAAATGTTTACCTGTGTACTAATAATTTTAAAATTATATTTTCAATCTTAATTTTGGAACTCAAGATTCTATGAGATTTTTGTTCCTACTTATAAACTTAGAGCCAAAAGTGATATGCATATTAAATGCTGATTTCTTCTGAAATGTTTTGAGGAGAAGCTACAAAGTATATGTCTTTCTAGAAGGGAAGACTTCATGTTTTTTGTGACTATCCCCCTAAAAACAGTTGCTGAAGCAGTACTCAAATTAAAGTTAATCTCCAATATACATTATGTCTGTGAGCTGCTTTAAACATGTAGAAAACTGATAAATATTTTGTCTGAACTTTAGTGGACATCCTAGGAGGATCTTTTCCTGTACCACTTTTCCCAGTACCATTTCCAGAAGGGAGTTGCCCGCTATTTTCAGGTAAGCTACCATGAAAACCCATTGCTGGCCAATCCCCTAGATACCTTTAAAATTCTAAAATACAGTTTTGGTTGGACAAGGTGACTCATGCCTGTAATCTTAACACTGGGCAGGATGATGGCTTGAGGCCAGGAGTCCAAACTAGCCCGGGCAACATAACAAGACCCTGTCTCTACAAAAAGTCAAAATAAAAATTAGTCAGGTGCAGTGGCACATGCCTGTAGTCCTAGCTACTCAGGATTCTGGGCTGGGAAGATCACTTGAGCCCAGGAGTTCGAGGCTGCAGTGAGCTGTGATTGTGCCATTGCACTCCAGCCAGGGTGACAGAGCAAGACTCTGTCTCAAAAATAATAAAATAAAATAAAGTACAATTTTGTATTCCACAAGCTCTGCCATGCATTCTTTTGGCTTCTTGGTCTAGGGACTGAGCCATAGAGTGTTTGCCAAGGCAGAAGTAGAAACAGAAACAGCATGATCTAGTAAGAACTTATGTGTAGTTAAAAAAAAATGTATAGGATGAGAGTAAAAGAATGTAAAAATGATCTATCAGCTTTCCTGCCTAGAAAAACTTCTGAAAATAAAAAAATATGACTACTCGGCCATTATAAAGATAACAAGGAGGGAGGAAAATAACCAGACTTAACATCAGGAGACTAAAGGAGAATGATGAAAAGCGGAGATCAAAACTATTCCTGGCTTAGATTATGCTTGCAAAAGAGTGATCTTTAATTGGAGATTGAAAGACCTGACCAGATTGTCACTTGGGTGCATCCTAAGAAACATGCAGAATGTGCATGGCCTTTTCAAGTCCTCTGAACTTTACCATAAAGGACAGTACTTCAGAGGATGTTCCTGCTATGGCAGTTGCCATTTGAAACCCCAAACCAGTCCCATCCAAAAACTTGCATTAATACCAAAACTTGCTGACTCGAAGTTCGCAAAGTCCATGGTCATCAAGAGAAGGGTCTGGCCCAAGACCTTAAAGAAATTCTAAGCTCTTCTGCCATGGAACAAATAGGAAGCTTCTTAAAGGAAGATGCTCCAAGAGAACATCTTGGAAATAAAGACCATAAAAATACCGACAGGCTTCCATCTCACTATGGCTGTCTACTCCAAGGTTCTGGTCACCTAAAAATAGCTCTCAGGGTACAGATCCATCTTTCCCTTTGCCCTAAGAAAGCTAAAGAACTCTCCAAGGGGTGTGGCAACTTATCTCTGAAACCTGATGCTAGCTGTGAGGTCAAAGCTTGCCCAGAAATAAAAGGAAGCCTCAGCCAGGGAGGACCCCACTCAGGGACCGGAGCAGCCCTCAACTCACTCTTCAGCTTCCCTGCTGTGTTGCCGCCCAGCCGCTCCATCATGGTGGGTCCTATGAGACAATAATTTGTCATTTATAGGAGAAAATAGATAGAGGATATGATCTTATTGAGAAGAAAGATAGGCAAAGAATGGAACTGAGGAGAGAACATGTTCAACATGAGTCTTTAGTATCTACTTTTGGGTTTTGTTGAGATCCATTAAAGATAGGAGAAAATAATTAGAGCTGTTTATCAGCTGGAAAAATACATCCTCCAAGAGCTGTGCTTTATGCTTCACCAACTCTTGCTGTATCACATAAGATTCATTATATCTAAATTTAGAAGAAAAAAACCTGTAGCTACAGCAAAATATTATACATTAAAATACAGTCCAGTGATGCTGATAGCTAAAACTAAGTAAACTGCTTTTGATGCATTGGGTTTTGTATACTATTTTTTCAAGCACTGGTTAAATAGAAGACAGACTTAAGGTAGTCTTTTTAATGTGTATATCTGTACTTTAACACCATGTATCTTATTAGACATATCTTAAATATACTATAGATTATTTTTCTAGGAAGTATTAAATGTAGCATTTGTTAAATCATTAAGATACAGAAAGATATTCCCTAATTATCTTTTGCAATAGCTTTTTATGTTCCTAGATTCAAAAGTATCCTAAGGCAACCTTCTTATGCCAAGACACCTACATAGCTTCCTAAAAATCTCAGAGCAACAAGCACTCATTCTTCTGTCAATGCATTTGAAAGAGTACTAGTTTTTTTTTTTTCTTTCTTTCTCATCCTCGCCACTGCAGTCCTTCAGTGCTGACCAGATTGCTGGTAAGTGAATTGAGTTTCTCTGCTACAGATGTAGGCACAGCACTGCCTAGTTTCTGCAATATTACTTATCTTCAAGGCATGTTACTATGGCTCAACCTGTTAGTGTCCAAGCTACGTCTGAACTCTGAAAAGTAGGCTGACTTTTGGAGCTTACTTTGAAGATTACTCAGGGAATGATCTGGATACAACTAAAAATCAGAACATTTTTGTTTGGTTAAAACATTCTTTGTGGTCAATTTCTTTCTAACAGATCCAGTTCTCTAAGGAACAGCAGGATGGTAAGTTTAAAAGCTATGGTTGTTAAATGTGCACACTCATAAAGATGGCATGTGTGAAAACCAACTCCCTTGGGATGAGATTAGCTCTTCCTAATTATCCCCACTGGTGTTGCCATTCTGAATATAAATTGCTCTCGATCATTCTAAATATAAATTAGCTCAACCTGAAACCCTTGCTGATACTCAGTAATCAAAGGTTTAACAAACAAAAGATAAGCACCACAAAATAGGCCCTTATATTTGCTGATATCTAAATAAAACCAATTTGATACAATAGATAATACCATACATATATATATATATATTTCCCAAAAAGATGTAGATTTTAGATGGCTAAATTGCTAATATAATCCTTAAAGAGAGATTTGGCCAGTCTGAATTGTCAATTTGAAAAACAAAGTTGATTATAAAACTGCCCAATTACTAAACCTATATCATTTCAATGGATAACATAGTGAGTTGTAGAACAAAAATGAATTCAGAAACAAAGAAGAAGGATTAATTTATCATAGAACTGTAGAAGGAACATTAAATGTCTCCTGGTTTAACCCCTCCCTGAGATACGCAAGACAGACTCCAGAGAGGTGACAGGACTTTCTCAATGACTCAAAGAATTAGTGATAGGAGCAAAATCTGACATTAGTTTAAGTTGATTAAAAATTTATTTTATAAAAACAATTACTAGCTAGGAGACTCCAAACTCTTAAGATTCAAGAGAATCTGAATAGTTTCCCTAAAAAGTCAACCTTTTCCCCTCTGGGTCTTTGGATCCAACAGATCCCATATTCCACAGGAGCTTGATGTTTTCATTAGAAAGTGCAGGGAGGAATGTTTTATGGAGTGAAAGAGTCACATATCTAAATGAACTGAGACACAAATAAACCTATAGATGGAAGGAGGAGAAAAAATTAGCTTCAAAATATTGTATAAATTAGAATATTGGTCATAAGTAGTATGTCTATATTACATATATTATGATATGAAAATATAAATAATTATAATTATAGGTGATTAATAAGAACCTATTCAAATACTCAGTTCTCTGCCTAAAGGAGTCCACCTTCTTCAAGTCTATTTCTGCATCTGAAATAGTTCATATTTTAACATAAATTGAGAAAAAGGGATATTTACTGTAGTACAGACTCACATGCATCTGTATCATGGTTGATGGCCTCATGTAGACAGATTAGATGATTTGGTAACTCATAACTCAAGATTATTTGAAATTATACCATGAAGGACTTTTTTCTCATTGAAAACAGTTGGCGATTCTACCATAATTTGTTTGATTTTTAATGCATTTTAACTAGTGATGCTGCTACATTGTCACCTACTGCATCCCAGTCCTCTCAAATAGCTAATTTACAGTTGTTGTGGCAAAACTATTGTAGGATCAAGCAATGGAAGACTTAAAAACCCTTGCAAGGACTCAAGGATTTAACGTTGAGCATTAAACCTTTTATTCCATCTGTGAAATAGATTTTAGACACAGAAGTTCAGTAAACATGGGTGTAGTGTACTGTTTTCTTTGCGGCAGGAAAACAAATGTAAGCATTTTAAATTATGTGGAAAACCTATAGTTTCTTAAATGAAAGTATTCTTTAGTTTGTTTCCTTGTTTAGTGGTTAAAGAATTTTGTTCATGGCTGCTCTATTGGAATCTATCACAGGATTGAAGGAAAGGGTGCAAAAAACTGGAAAATTACAGCATTCTAAAGGTCTAAGTTTTGTGCTCTCCAGGAGACGCTAGCCACATGTGGCTATTTAAACTTTAATTAATTAAAAATAAAATTTAAAATCCATTTTCCTCACTTGCACTAGTCACATTTTAGTGTTCAAGAGCAACAGTTAATAGCCACCTTTTTGGGCAGCCCAGCATGACAATAATTCCATTATTACCAAAAAGTTCTAGAACAATACTATTATAGACCAGAAGTTAGCAAACTTTTTCTTAAAAGGCCAAATAGTAAATACGTTAGGCTTTGCTGCCAGTAAAGTCTCTGTAAAAACAACTCCACTCTTTCACTGAGGTGTGAAGAAAGCCATAGACAATTCATAAAAGAATGGGAATGGCTGTATCCAAATCAAATTGTATTAAAAAGAAACAGGCAACCAGCCCCTGGAAAATAGTATAACCAGCCCTGGTATTAATTCTTCAAGAGAATAACTAAACTTTGGGTTAAAAATCTGGGGTAATAAAATAGTGTCTTTCTGGTCTCTGCCTTTAAATCACCAAAAGTGTTAATGTCAGAGTGATTCTATTACAGCCCATAAAATCCTATTTCTACTTCGGCATCTGACCAGGGTAATACTGAGCCTGCTGAGCAGTCTGTCCATGAAAGCCTGAACCCAGTAACAAGAATAGTTCAGTTTCACATGTCCCTTAGAAAGATGAAAAATAATATTTGACTAATGACTTCTCAGTGCCTGCAGCAAGTTTTTTAGCTTAGGGAATTGATCTGTAGTCAAACTGCATAGAATTCAAGGGGTAAATTTTAACAAATAATGGTAACATGATCTGTAGTGAATTGTGAATATAATGTCAGTGCCATGTTAGATTAGGGGATGGAGGACTAGCAAGATGGAATACTTTTCTGAGTGATCTATCTAGACAGCACCTTTTGATCTGAAACCACTGATAGCCTAAAAAAATGCTTTCACTTCTACCAATTTATTCACAAATGATTTTTTGAGTATTGTTGATATTAACTAGAAGTCACCAGCAGTACCTTTGGGTTTCCCAGAAAATGTAATCTAGTTTATAAGTTCTAATTAAAATGGTTTTACTGGCCCCCAGATCCATAGTAGCACCCTTTCTGTCTTTGATATACATTTCTAAATTCTTTGTCACTATAATTTTGAAAGTCAAACCAGTTCTATCAAAAGAGAATGATGAAATTTAGAGAAAGTAATCAATACAATTATTACAATTAGAATAGAGAACACTTTAAAATATGTATTCATAAAAGAATGAGAATGGCTGTGTATACTTAATACACACACATACACACAAAATGAATCGAGCAAACTGGGAAAATGTGACTAAAATTGATGGCATCTACCAATGTGAATATCTTAGTTATGATAACATAATTTTGCAAAATGTTACTACTGGAAGATACCAGACAGAGCATACAAGAGATCTTTCTGTATAATTTCTTACAACTGCATGTGAACCTACAATTTTCTCCATAAAATTGTAATCACAAGGCATAGCGAAATTCTAAAGCTGATATAGCAACATATGTTATATGTATTATTTGATAAAAGGGTAAAGTATGAAAAGATTATCACAGCAACATACCAAAACAAATATTTCTCCTTCTGAACTGATTATACGAGGAGCCTAATAGAGTCACACATTAGTTAATAAACTATAGAATGTGTAGATTTGTCTTACCTTTCTAAATTTTTCCTGAAAAATAAAGTTATTCCTGGAGAAAACTGGTTAAAGGGATAACCTAGGAAATTTGTACCTCAAGAGGAGGTTTTTCTATATAATTTGAAAAGTTTGAGTTAACATCACGTACCATGAGCCTGATTGAAAATTTGTTCTTTTTGAAATTTTGTTCATCTTGTTAATTATATGAGAGATTATTAAAATTTCTCAAGGCCTTAGAATTTTTTAACCCAATCCAGCTTTCTAGGCACATAAAGGAAATATGAATATAACTAGGAGCTCCAATTTCCATATCCGATTAACAATAACAGGCAACTTAAAGTTGGAAATGCTGTTTTAAAATAACCCCAAAAAGAAATGCTAAGTTTTTGCCAATGATAGTTGGAGATACAAAAAGAGAATCCAGGATAACAACTTGCACAGTTGGCAGAAGTTGTAAAACAGAAGAGTTTGAACAGAATTTTTGATGGAGTTAGGTTTAATTAATAGGTTAGAGGAAGAAAAGAGCACTCTAATGTTTCTTGCTTTTTGCAGAATTCAAGGAGGCATTTCTCCTGTTTGACAGAACAGGTGATTCCAAGATCACCTTAAGCCAGGTCGGTGATGTCCTTCGAGCTCTGGGCACAAATCCCACCAATGCAGAGGTCAGGAAAGTTCTGGGAAACCCCAGCAATGAAGGTAAACCATCAATTTTTCCAAGAAGTGTGGAAGTATAGGAAGTGTGTAGCAGTGTGTGTGTGTGTGTGTGTGGTGTGTGTGTGTGAGACAGAGAGAAAGATTGATTTAAAAATGTTTCACATAATAGGGCTCAGTTTATTCTTGATTGTTGTAAGTGTGCTGCTTGGCCATAGAAAGTCTCAGCTTTTTTCTTTATAAAATAAGTTAAACTTCCTTTGAGAATTTGCAAGCATGGTAAAATGTCATGCTAATATCTAATGTTAAGCATTAGATATTAAAAATAATACCTAATGCTAATATCGTTTCGAATGTTCATAATTAAAGGCTAATGTAATGAAATAATATCCAAATCTGCACATTTTTTCAGACTTCAAATCTTCAAAGGCAAAAACACATTCTGGCAAAGATGTTAAATATGACTTAAAACACTTTATAAACAATTCTGGGTAAATTCCAGTGGCACAGTTCTAGAGAAGTTCTCCTCTGATAAAAGCTGTGGAAATGAAATTGCAACTTTGTCAAGCAACTGAAAAATACATGCTGACTGCCATGTGCTCTGTCCTTTGACACCCTGCTTTAGAAGCAGGGTGTCAAAGGACAGAGCACAAGGATAATCCTAGGAAAAAAATCAGTGATAAATTTAAGTGGCAAAATTGCAGAAGTCATTTACTCAATCTAGAAATCCAGTCATTATTCTAGAATAAGGAAATTATTTTTAATCCCAATGGTTTTATTGAAAAGTATAATAGTCTAATGGAAAATGATACTCAAAACAAACAAAAAAGACAAGACACATTTGCAAATTGTTTGACAAGGGATTAATATCCAAAATATATAAGAAACTCAACAGCCAAAAAAAAAACCCACGAATAATCCAATTAAAAAAATGGGCAAATGAACTGAATAGACATCCTTCAAAAGAAGATATGCAAATGGCCAACAGATATATTTTAAAATGCTCAATATCACTAATTACCAGGGAAATGCAAATTAAAAACCACAATGAAACACCATCTTACCTGCTTAGAATGGTCATTATTAAAAAGACAAAAAATAAATGTTGGGGAAGATGCAGAGAAAGGGGAACTTTTATATACTGTTGCTGAGAATGTAAGTGCAACCATTGTGGAAAATAGTGTGGTTTATCAAAAAACTAAAAATAGAACTATTATATGATCCAGCAATCCCACTACTAGGTATATTTATAAAGAAAAGGAAATCAATATGTCAAAAAAAATCTGTATTCCCATGCTTACTGCAACACTATTCACGATGCCCAAGATACGGAATCAACTTAAATGTCCATCAACAGATGAATGGATAAAGAAAATATTTTATATATATATATATATATATATATATATATACACACACACACACACACAATGGAATACTATTTAACCATAAAAAATGAAATTTTATTATTTACTGCAATATGGATGAGCTTGGAAGACATTATGTTAAGTAAAATGAGCCAGGGATGGAAAGATAAATCTACATGTTCTCACTTATATGTAGAATCTAAAAAATGTTGATCTAGAGAAGTAGAAAGTAGTGCTTTCTAGAGACAGGGAAGGGTGGAAGGAATAAGAGATAGCCAGAGGTTGGTTACTAAATACCAAAGTATAGCTAGATTGGAGGAATAAATTCTAGTATTCTAAATAAATTCTAGTGCTCTAGTCCCTCCTGAGTAGCTACGACTACAGATGTGTACCACCACACCCAGCTACTTTTTGTTTTGTTTTAGTTTGTTTTGTAGAGACAGGATCTCGCCATGTTGCCCAGGCTGGTCTCGAACTCCTGAGCTCAAGCATCTGCCCGCCTCGGCCTCCCAAAGTGCTGGGTTTATAAGCATGAGCCACTGCACCCAACAGAAACCTTATTTTTAAATGCCACTTCCCAACTTACCAAACATCTATCTTTAATGAAGAGAGGAGGGAATAAGAGATAGCCAGAGGTCAGTTAATGAATACAAAATTATAACTAGATTGGAGGAATAGTTCTAGTGTTCTAAAGCACTATAGGATGACTATACTAGCAACAATTCATTTTCAAATAGCTGAAAGAGTCGATCTTGAATGTTCCTGATACAAAGAAATGATGTGTTTGAGATGATCGGTATGCTAATTATCCTGATTTGATCATTACACATTATACACATGTATCCAAATATCACACTTTACCCTGTAAATACATACAATTAGTATGTGTCAATCGAAAATAATTTTTGAAAGAGATACAAAACTGAAGTTTTTCAAGTAGATATTCAGGCTGTTTATCTTTGCCATTAGGAAACAGAGAGAGGGGTGTGAGGTAACAAATAATCTTTTTCTTTTCCTTGACAGTTGAAAATTCTTTGGTGGCCTTCCTTTGTTAGAAGAAAGCTTGATTTCAGGAAAACTCAAAATCACCCTGCTTACTTCATTTTCTGTGGAAGGAAATTTCCAATTACGTCATGTAGAAAAGCCAAGGGCATGAGATAAAGTGAGCAAGCAATAGGGCAAACCCTATTTTTATTTTTTCTTTCTTTCTTTTTTTTTTTTTTTTCTGAGTCAGGGTCTCACTCTGTCACCCAGGGGGGAATGAAGTGGCATGATCATAGCCCATTGCAGCCTCAACCTCCTGGGCTCAAGCAATCCTGCCTCAGCCTCCCAAAGTGCTGGGATTATAGGCGTGAACCACCACACCCAGCCAAACATAATTTTAATTTTTTTAATGTATTTATTTGAGATAGGGCCTCACACTGTCATCCAGGCTAGAGTGCAGTGGCGTGATCTTGGCTCACAGCAACCTCCACCTCCCAGGCTCAAGCAATCCTCCCACCTCAGCTTCCCAAGTAGCTGGGGACTACAGGCATGTATCACCATGCCTGGCCTTTTTTGGTTTTGTTTTTGATTTTTTTGTAGGGATGGGGTCTTGCCATGTTGCCCAGGCTGGTCTCAAACTCCTGAGCTCAAGGAGTCCACCTGCCTCGGCTTCCCAAAGTGGTGATGTTACAGGTGTGAGCCACTGTGCCTGGCTGAAACCTTTAAATGTCACTTTCCAACTTAGCAACATCTATCTTTAATACAATTATTTGGTAAAATACTCATTTATTCAGCATTCAAATTTAATTTTTTAAATATTACTCAATATAATTTCAATGTAAAAATATAAATTGCGTGTAATAGAAATATAGACGAGTAGTAAAAAAAATTTGATTTGGTGAATACATAACCTTACCCATTTGCATACAACTGGATAGTATAAAATAGATTGTCCAGATTTTCCATGAATAAGATTTACCTTGTCAGAAGATAATAAAGTCCTATCATCTCCTGGCCTCTAAGGTACAAAGAAGTCAGGAGATCACAAAATATTTGACACACACTCTCTCCTTGTAAACTTCTTAAATTACTTAAAATTTAAAGAAAGGGAAGGCCCTCAAAAAGCTGGGGACAAAGGTGGAGTATGTACTAAAGTTAAGTTTTACTGTATTAATCCACTAATAAGTTTGTTGTATCTCAGTGCATTTTTCTATTGCTTGCAAGTATTTATGGGAAATATTAAATGGACAATACCAAAAAAAGCTAACACTTATTAAGCACTCAGTTTATCCTAGGTATTCTATTAAACTTTGCATTCATTAGCTCATTTAGTTCTCACAATAACACTATTAGTTATCTCTATTTTACAGATGATAACTTGAGGCACAAAAAGGTTAACTAGTGCACTGTCAACATCGCAAACGGTAGACTGGGAATAAAAGCTCAGGCACTGGAACTCCAGACCTCATGCCATTAATTATTACAATATTCTTGATATTTTAGCAATTTACCAGCTGAAATTTAAGCTGTGTGAAGGTTTTTCAGATAACCTAGAGTAACTTTCCAAGTTTAAATTGTGACTCAGAGTTAGTATTATGGTAGCTAATAACCCTCAAAATTGCAATTTCTTACAGAGCTGAATGCCAAGAAAATTGAGTTTGAACAATTTCTGCCTATGATGCAAGCCATTTCCAACAACAAGGACCAGGGCACCTACGAAGACTTTGTTGAGGGTCTGCGTGTCTTTGACAAGGAAGGCAATGGCACAGTCATGGGTGCCGAACTCCGCCATGTTCTAGCCACCCTGGGTAAAGGAATTTATTTCAGTGGACTTAGTGAGACAGAATATATAGAAAAGAACATGACAGGAGAATCATGTCATCACCAAAATAGGAGGAAAGACTACAAAGGGAAAATGGGGAAAAAAAAAGTCAAAAGTTAATGACCATTTCAATTGGCCTCAGTGACAGTGAATTTGGTGAAAATGTTAACTTAAAATATTGGTAATTAATAAGTAAAGGAAAGCATGGTAGTTCTTATAGGACACAGTTTGTATGCCAACGGATAATGTGTATTTAATTAATTAACTCATTCAAAAACCAATTAGTTGACAATATATTAAGAACCAAAAGAATGGGAAAGTCACAATTCCTATATGTCAAGAATTTAGTCTCCAGAAGCCCTTGACTGATGACCTATGGTGGATTTTGAAAATATCACGTGGTCTTTCTGAAAGGAGAGTTTTGTTTCATCAGGTGAAAAGATGAAAGAGGAAGAAGTGGAAGCCCTGATGGCAGGTCAAGAAGACTCCAATGGCTGCATCAACTACGAAGGTAGAATCGATGCTCACTGGTGGTTACAGCAACTCTTAACTGATCAGATTGATGATGGGCTCCTTTTGAGCTTCTTTTCCTCTTCCTTCCTTATTGACATACATATGACAATCAATTGCATAACTCTAAAAAGATACATGAGGATCTGAACATATAAATAACATTTATTCCAGTGTGTTTTAGCAATACTGTGCATTGTTTTAAAGCTTAAAATGTGTTTTCACATGTATTTTTTGTTAGATCTTCAGAACATCCCTATGAGTTAGACAGGGCTGATGTCAGAATCAAATTTAATAGAATATTAAACTTGAAGAAATCTCAAAGTCATTTACTAATATGAAGCAATTATGAAAATGAAACTTCGGGCCAAAGAGGTTAAGTTACTTGGTGAAGGTCAAATCACTAATGGCCAGGCTGGTGCTAAAATTTACTTCTCCTCCTTGTCTAGTGTTATTGCTTAAATGAAAGTCATCCCACAGTTGCCAATTGTTTAATTCCTACTATCAATTTACAGCAGCTTCACCCAGAGTGTGTGAAAGCAATGCACTACACAAAACAAAGATGCATACATAATATAATTTACAAATTTAAAATTTTTTTTAATTTGTAAGATAATTTAAAAATATTTCTATCCCCAAAGAGAATGAATCAAGTTACATATAAATAAAGACAAAAAGAGAAAAACAAAGAAGAGAAGAGAATGATAGGGGAAGAAAGGAGAAGAAAGAAAAGGAGGGAGAAGAGGACAAAATCAAAGGGCCTAGCCAAACATATCTTCACTGACAATCTTGATTAAACTTCACTTTTTTCCCCGTCGACAATTCTTCACATTTGGCTATTACCATAAATACACTCCATAGAGAATCATTCAATAAATATTGTTTAACAAGTAGACAGTCATCTAGAAAGTGAAGTCAAATCTGAATTTTATGCCAAGACAAATTTCAAATAATTTACATGTGAAATGTAAAAGCTAAAAACATAAAGAGCACAAAAATCATGGAAGAATTAATTTTATAACTTTGGAGTGGTTACGTTTTTTCTTTCTAACAGTGACACAAAAACCAGAAGGCATTGAAAATCTTGACAAATTTAATCACATACTTTAAAAAATCTATACGGCAAAAGCCACCAAAGCAAAGTCAAAAGACAGCAAACCAGAAAAAAAAATTTTCAATTAATACCAGAAAGAGCTAATTTTCCTAATAAAAAAGAACTACTACAAATTAATAAAAGATCATATCGAATAGAAAATTAGTAAGTACATGAACAGACAATTCATAGGAAATAAAATGAATAAAATAAGATGACAAACTACATTAATAATTTTTAAAAATGCAAATTAAAACTACACGGACAGCTGGGCATGGTGGCTCACACTTGTAATTCCAGCAGTTTGGGAGGCCCAGGTAGGCGGATCACTTGAAGTCGGGAGTTCCAGACCAGCCTGGCCAGCATGGTGAAACCCTGTCTCTACTAAAAATACAAAATTTAGCTGGGCTCGATGGTGCGTGCCTGTAGTCCCAGCTACTCAGGAGTCTGAGGCATGAGAATCGCTTGAACCCGGGAGGTAGAGGTTGCAGTGAGCAAAGATCGCGTTACTGCACTCCAGCCTGGGCAACAGAGCAAGACTCTGTCTCAAATAATAATAATAATATAAAACTACACTGAGATATCATTTTTCAATAAGCTGATTGCCAAAGATTAATGTTTGAGCACACTTTAGGCTGAGAAGAGGGTATGGAAACAGGCAATTTCATGTTTTACTGATGGGAATGCATATTGTTAAAACCCCTAGGTGATGGTGTGATAGTACTAATTGCAGCAAATCTACTTCTGGAGAGACTTAGTCTCTAGATATACTTTCACTCAAGTGAGATGACCATATATAGATGGTTATTCATTACTGTGCTGTTCATAATAGCCAAATTTTTTTAATAATTTAATGTCCAAAGTATAATTTTATGAACATATCAATGTGAAAACAATTGAATGTCCATCAATGTATCAATGTGAAATTCTCTGCAGCCCTAAAAAATAGGGACACTCTTATGTACAGTTATAATATCTGTAAGATAAATTATTAGTTGAAAAAGAATACAAAACAATGTATAGAGTATGCCATTTTTTGTGTAAAAAGATTTTTAGAAACATATTTATGTGGTCTTGTATATGCATAAACAGCTCTGTCAATTTAGCTATAAAAAGGGGAACCAGTTGCCTAGCAGACAGTGATGGGAAACATTTTGTTGTTATATACCCTTTCATACTTTAAAGAAAATATTTTAACCACAGCTGGGCACCGTGACATGTGCCCGTAGTCCCAGCTGCTTGGGAGCCTAAAGCAGGAGGATTGCTTGAGCCCAGGAGTTTGAGTCAAGCCTTGACAACACAATGAGACCCCATGTTAAAAATAAAAATGTATGTGAATGTACCACTTATTCAAAAAATTAATTTGCAAAATCAGGGCAAAGGTCATCAATCCACTACTAAGAATTATGAGCTATACACATCTTAAATACAAAACAAAAGAAACTACTGTTACAGCTAAAAATAGGATTGCGCTAACTCATTAAACCTCTCTTTTATTAAATTTGACTGTTTCCTAACTCTAAATTGTCTATTTTGTCTATTTTGCCCCTACAGCTTTTGTCAAGCACATCATGTCTATCTGAATGGAGCTCTCAAGGTATATACCAGTTCCCTCTTTAATATTTAAGGCTTTCTTGATATTGTGTTTTTAAAAACTTGACAGCTTCAGTTTATATGCTGTAGATGAATATTGGTTCTTAATTAAGAGATATTTATATTAATTAGAAAATATTAATGCCTTGAGATGGGTTATTTAGAAATAGAGCATTTTTGTACGAGCGTATAAGCAAAAACTTATGAAGTTTTTGTTTCCACTCATAAATTCTATCTTTGTGACTGTACTACAATTATGCAGTGGAGACTCAACAAACCAGAGAATAGTTAATTAATTTGATTGGAACAGAACACTAATAAAAGCACAGGCAAACGTTTTTTGGATAACCAAAGTAGTTTTTAACAGTTTCTGCTCTAGAAAACCATGTTATAATAGTCCAAATTCAAGCACTTGCAAACAGGTTCTTACAACTAGGAAATGTCTCATCTTGTAAGTGCTGATTCACTTTGCGCTTTTTATTCTCTTACACTTCACATTATTTCCTCCTGAGTTTTCTTTCTGAAAAGATGCAATCAATATCTAATTCATTTTCCCTTTTTCTTTACAGAACAAGCATTGTTTAGGAAGACTGGCTGGAAACTTATTTTAATCACACCCATGACAAACTCTCCAGATCTGTTTACCATCATTCAGGAAAACAAAGCAATCTGGACTGTTCAAGACTGAGCAACTCCCTGAATTTTTATACATCTTCGGTTTTTCTCTGAATTGAATTCATACCACACAAACAAAGTGTCTGCTGCTCTAGATGAGAAGAATAAAATATTGACAATCTCAAATCCAAGCACCATTCTTTATTATCTGCCATGAATCAACAAACATTCTTAATAAATCAATAAACAATTTTGGTCAGTCTGGAATGTTCAAGTCACATTGCATTTTTATTTTCTTAATGAAAATAATTTTTAAAACTTCAATTATTTTATTAAATGTAGAGAATATTGACAAATTATAAACTTTTAAAAGAAGAAATCACTGCAGTCTACATAGCAATAACAAATTGAATAATAAAGATAATCATATGTTATTGAAAAAGTGAAATAGAAATCTGAGGAAATTCAAACTGGATAAGAGACATTTTTATAAAAACTATGCAGGTAATTTAAAGTGAAAACAGGCTTCTTCGGATTTGTGTAAATCATTTTGTTCATGGCTTGATCTATTTCACTTCTAGTGACAATCTGGCCTATTAGAAAAGTCTAGCAAGCCCTTGATCCTTCTCACTTAATGTCTTCAAGGATAAGATTTAAAGTGACCATTCAGCTATAAGTTTAAGAAAAAACCCTCTGGGATGGGATTGTTGCTTAAGAACTCAAGATCCTGTTTATTAATATTCTCTCTCCAAATATGATTCCCTCCCCTTTGCATGTCTATGTCCCAAAATATCAGTTCAATGTTTTAATAGATGTCAAAAGTGGTAAAGACAAATTAACAGAAACGTTCATAGTGTAAACTTTATTTCAGAATGCTATCACCTGTCACTTCTTCTTTAGAACACATTCTGAGGGTAAAAAAATTGACTATTTAGAAGAGATGAGTGGTAAATAGTTCTCCATACCCCCCTAAAAAGATAAATTTAATATATAGTATTATAAAATATTTGAAAAGTACCTGCCTGCCTATAGATCTTTGGAAGCTGAAACAATGTTCTCCTGATATTGGGAGCTTCAAATCAATGTGTTCCTTCTGTCTGGCAAAGGGTCACTCAGATTTCAGTGGCAGAACTTTAACTTCAACCTCTGCTTTTGTAGTCAAGATGATGTTGCGACATTGAAATCACTCTTTTAAGGAAAATGCACTATAGTAGTCTCATGATCTTTAAGGCCAAGTTTACCTAAGACCAGGAATTGGAAATATCACAGCCTCATCCAGTAGAACTTTCTGTGAAAATGAAAATCTATATTTGCTCTATCTTATATGGTAACTACTAGTGACATGCAGCAATTGAACATTTGAAACGTGGCCCATGTGATGGAGGAATTGAATTTTAATTGTTTCCTTTTAATTAATTTAAATTCGAATTTAAATAGTAACGTGGCTCTTGACTACTATATTGAACCACTGTTCACAGCTCTTAATATATATTTATCTGCAGGTGTTATACCAGGCAATTAAAAATGTTTGTTTTAATTACAAATGACACTATGTAGAGAAGTTGACTGGTACAAATAATTCAATTATAAAAGGCTCATTTTTGTTTTGGGATATGTGACTAAATGTCATTTCTTCTATACTCCTTTAAAAATTTTTAATTAGAAAAATGTGATATCTGCGAGGTATTAAATTTTTAATCTCAAGTTTTATATTTAGTGATTCTCCCTCAAGGCCTTATAAAACCGCTTTAACCCTCAATGGGATAATATCTAGTACATTGTCATGGGAACTAACCTTATTAAATTACCATGTGTGAAATGCCTGTAACTCAAGTAACAGCAGGTGCAAAATAAAGTAGCAGGCGGAAGAGTGACAGTAATTTTTAACATCTACACCAGCTGGCAAAAATGACAGGTGCCTAATTCCTCAGTCTTTAAAAATAACTTTTGAGAAGCCTACGCAGCATAAGCAAATATTTTCAAGTTTATTTTTTAGCTATCTTCGAGTTACCTTTCTGACAAAATGTAATAATATACACTAATTTTAGCAGAAAATTATATTTGAAACTTAAAGAGTGCACAGGAACTTAATTTATTCTCTATGAACAAAATAAACAATTATTATTAAATTGGGGAAATAAAATTTAATTTTTAGATTTCACAGCAAAAATTCAAGAAACATTATATAGGAAAGAATTCATAATGTGTCTTTCTTGAATTCTATCTACAATTTCTTTTTCTGTGGTGGCAAATAGAACTTGCCACCACAAGTTAATAGAACAGAGAAAATTTAATAGAACAGAGAAAAAATTTAATAGAACAGAGAAAAAATATCTTCATTTAAGTTCTAAGTCTAGAGGAAGTCATGAATCTATAGATATATTCCATAAACCACCTCTATATTCCAAAAGAAAAGAGGAGATTAAACACCTATTATTTGGAGTCCAAAGAATTATGCTCACTTGAATTATCAAGATAACTGAAGCTAATGAAGAACAAAATGAAGAAATTCAGAAATGATCTTAAATTTACAGTTCCATGAGTGAGCCCCAGGCTAAGAGAAGTCAGTGCAAAAGGGAAGGGTGATGAGGTTCCAAGGACCTGCTGGGAATCTTTTCAGCAATTTCACACCAAGATAAGTTTTTTTTTTCAGTTGATGATTAATAATTGGTATGAAGGAATACTAGCTATACCTTTCTTTGGCCTTCATCTGCCAGCAATGTGATTATCCAGAGCTACTCTGCCTCCACCATGGCCATGCAAAACCAAAAAGCAGTACCGTTCTCAGACAAGGGCAAATGTGGCTAATGCCCTGGATCTTATATTTTAGAGGAAGCCACTCCAGCCCTCCTCCAGCCACATACCCACAAAGCCAAGGAATCTATGCAGAAATAGAGCATAGGGCTCCAGAGCTGTTGGCCCCATTCCTAGACCACAATTTAAATTCCCAGGATTCCAGACTACCTTGCTTGAATGGCTGGCTCTAAGCTCTCTTCCAGGACATGGGTGGGATTCTTCCTAGGTCCATCCCCCAGGGAAGATTGCCACTAGTGTTTTCAATCCTAAGAGCAAGATGTGCCAAAGCCAGCTGTTTTTGTTTTGTTTTGTTTAAAGTAAGGATGAGTTGCCTAAAAGACCCCTGCAGTGTAGGATGCAGCTAAAGATGGGAATTGAAAGAGGTCAGGCCACTGTATTCTGGGGCAGATGACCAAGGAGTCCAGAAGTTCTAACCTGGTCATCTAAGTTATTAGAAAGCTATATTTGTCAAGGGAAGACTTATATAAGAGTATGCATTATTTAACAGTTTGTTTGATTGATAACAAATATTTAAATTTATGGTGTGTATTTCTATTTGTACTTTTGCCAAAGGCCTAATAAATATAGGGGTGGACCTCCTGGGAAGGAATAAAGTTCAGACTTTTCAGGGACAGATATTGAAATTGCCCAGAAATACTCTTAGTTTCTTTGAACTTTTAAAAAATGATAGCAAACTCCTTAGTCAGTAATCATGTAGTTAGCAAAGAAGAATTTTAGTAGCACGAAGGTTAGATTTTTCTTTCTATTCTTGAAAAGACAAAAAAGATTGTCCTTTCCTATTGTCTTCTTTCAACGTGTGAAAGAGAAAAAATCAACTTATCTCATAATAGTCTGTATAAGATGAGAATAAGTGCAATGCTATTAGCAGGGTAGTAATTAATCAATAATGCTTGGTGGCACAATAAAAAAGTATAAATTTAAAGTAATAAGTAAAAGCATATTTGGGGAAAAATATTTTTATACTTTTTAAGAACTATGTTAGAGGTTCAACACATAATATGTATAAAAATATACTTCATGGTAACCATTTGATGACAACTGGTGAAGTTCAATTTGAGCTACAGTTCAGCAAAAATGTCCAAATGTAAAACATATTTTCTTCTCTTTACTTTTCCACTTTCATCTGTTAGACTTCTTCAGAGGAATCAGTGCATGCCCTAAAGAGTGGATGATTCAGGGTCAGGCTTAGGTTTGAATTCTACTGCTATCACTTCTGAGCTGTATGACCACAGGAAATTAATTGTGGTCAATTTCAAGGTCATCTTTTACAAAACAGAATTTAAAAGAGTTGTTTTGTGAATTAAAATAAATTAAGAATTTATTTAAGTAAATTTATTTAAGAATTTATTGTTTATTAAATTATTTATAAAATATAAAATATTGTTATTTATTTAAAAATTTATTAAGAATTTATTTAAGTAAAGCAAGATGGCTTACTAGAAGACCCTAGTACTCATCCCCCTCACAAAGACAGCCAGAACAACAAATAAACTGCATTTAGTGAAAATAACTGAGGGAGAGCACCCAAGTGCATCAGAGGAACAACAGAAATCCTGGTGAGCACAAAAACTCAGGATGGTCACATAGAAAACAGAAGGAAACACCAGGCCTCCACCACCCCATCCCCAACTGGGATCAGCTTGGAACCAGGAGCAACTTCCTACAGAAAGACGGTAAAGTCACAGGACCCCAACAACCCCCATCAACACCTTGGACACCTACAGACCTCACGACTGGGGTCCTCTGCAGCCCTCACAGGCAGTAAGCTCCACTGAGGGAGCCAACTGGAGTCCACAGAGTTGTGTGCTCCCTCAGAGAAGAAGCTGACACTGTGCTCTATCCCCTGTGGCTCAAGTAGCTACTGTGCTACACCATTTTGGAACTTGGACTATGGCTGGAGTGTGTCTCATTTGAGGGGTGAGTAGCTATGGCTCCATTTTATCCCAGTAAAGCCACCACCAAGGCACCACAGCCCAGTGGCCCAAGATCCCTGAGCTGAGCTGTGCACAGCTCTTACATTCTTCCCCACTGGGGCCATGCAGAGGTGGAGCTGCTCTACCCACCCCTATCCCCAACTCCTCTGGCCAGAGTTGAAACAGTACCCTGTCTCCTGGGAAAACAGTATTTTGACCACTCAGAATGGTCATGCCTTCCCAGGGCCAAGGGTGAAGCAGTGCCTTGCATCCCACAAAACAGTGCCTTGGCCACCCACAGTGGACATGCACCCTAGTACCTAAGCTGAAGTGGCACTTCACATCCCAGGGAAATAGTGTTCAAACCACTGAGAACAGTCATGACCCCCAGGCCGGGGCTGAAGCAGCATATCACCCCTGGGGAATCAGTGCCCTGGCCATGCCGAGCATCTGTGCATCCTAGGGCTGAGATGACATAGTACCTCACATCAGGGGGAAACAGAGCAGTGGCTAGGCTGAGGCACTCTGCCCTATAGGCCAAACAGCTCTAATACCTTGTTTCTTTGGAGCCGGCCACCTAGAGTCTCAGATGTTGAGATACCTCTTCCCCTGTGAAGTGGAGTCATTGCTGTGCTGGGTCCTTGTCCCCTGGGGGCCCAAAGGACAACTTAGCTCTGCCATTCTGGGGTACTTGCTGCTGATGCTGCATCTGGCTTCACAGGGTCTGAGATACTGCCAAGCCCAACCATCCCAGCGTCATCTCTGAACCAACCTATTGGCTCAGCTGCCTAAATTTTAGTCATACCTCGCTCCATGGGTACAAACTTCCAGACTACCCTTTCTTCCCCAGAGTTGGGCCAGTGCTATGCCTTGCCCTCCAGGGGTAGAGTCACAGCTACAGCTATAACCTGGCCCTCTGGGCCCAAGCTGCTAGGGGGTTCCTGAGTCACAGATCCTAGCTCTGTGGACAACCTCCATTCAACCCTGTCACAGAGTACAAACATGCACCCCAAGACCCAGGTACTATAATAGACTTGTAAGACCTTGAACCTAGGACCCCATCCCCACAGCCACTCTGAAAACCAGGATCTGGAACCTGGTGCCACTACAACTGCCTGTAGGCTGTGTCAGACCTGACACCAAGATGGGTCTCCTCAGTTATGTCTCCCAACTGTGGAGAAAATTAGAATAGGAGGTCTCCAAAAACCCTTGACACCTATGACATTAACAATTTATGTCATCACTGCCACTGCTACAAACCTCTACAGCCTAGGCCACTGAGGCACTCACAGTTATTCCTGATATTGAATGCAACTGAAGCAGCTGCACGGAGACTATACCACTGCACCTATCTGGAAACAATCACAATACCCTTCTCAACTGGTACAGTAAAACCCACCTACAGATGAAAGCTTTCTTTATAAAAGTTACTCTAGAAAGTTTGGAAGAAGGACAATATAGTCAAATTGTCAAAAGACAAAGAGAACATTCCAAAAACATCAAGAGAAAAGCATCAAGTCACATATAAGGGAATCCCCATTACACTAACAGCAAATTTCTCCACAGAAATTTTACAGACCAGGAGAGAATGGGATAATATATTCAAAGTGCTGAAAGAAGAAAATTTCTAAACAAAAATATTATATCTAATAAAGTTATCCTTCAGAAATGAGGGAGAAATAGTCTTTCTTAAGCAACTAATGAAGGAATTCATCACCTCTAGACTGGCCTTACAAGAAGTGCTCAAGAATGTCCTACATCCAGAAGCAAAAAATGATAATTACTATCATGAAAACATGCAAAAGTATGAAACTCACTGGTGGAGCAGATACACAAAGGATAAAAAGAAAAGAATCAAAGTTTGTCACTACAGAAAACCACCAAATGACAATGATAAAAAAATAAGAGAGGAAGAAAGAAACAATGGATATACAGAACAACCAGAAAACAACAAAATGACAAGAATAAGTCCTCACTTACCCATAATAACCTTGAATGTAAACAGATTAAATTTCCCACTTAAAAAACAGACTGACTGGATTAAAAACATAACCCAACTATATGCTGCCTACAAGAAACTCACTTTACCTGTAAAGACTATATGAGTTGAAAATGAAGGGATGAAAAAAGGTATTCCATGCACACAGAAACTGAAAGCAAGCAGGCGTAGCTATACTTATATTAGATAATACAGTTTACATCAAAAATTTTGGAGAAAAAAAGACAAGAAAGATCATTACATAATAATAAATGTTCAGCAAAAAAAAAACAACTATAAATATATATGGACCCAACACTGGAACACCCAGATATAAAAAGCAAATATTATTAGAGTTAAAGGGAGAGATAGACTCCAATACAATAATACTTAGAAACTTCAACTTTCCTCTCTCAGCATTGGACAAATTATATAGACAGAAAATCAACAAATAAACATTGGATTTAAACTGCAGTTTAGACTGAATGGACCTACCAGACATTTACAGAACATTTCACCCAAATGCTCAGAGTACACATTCTTCTTTTCATCAGCACACAGAATATTTTCAAGGATAGACCACATTATAGGACAGAGAACAAGTCTCAACAAATTAAAAAAAATTAAAATCATATCAAGTATCTTTTCTGACCACAATGGAATAAAACTAGAAATCAATAACAAGTGAAACTTTCAAAATTGTACAAATATACGGAAATTAAACATCATGCTTCTAAATGATAAAAGGGCCAATGAAGAATTTAAGAGAAAATTTAAAACTTTCTTGAAGCAAATGAAAATAGAATACAACATACCAAAACTTATGGGATGCAGCAAAAGCAGTATTAAGAGGGAAGTTTACAGCAATAAGCACCTAATCAAAAAAGTACAAAGAGGCCAGGCCTGATGGCTCATGTAATCCCAACACTGAGAGGGAAAGGCAGGAGGATCGCTTGAGCTCAGGAGTTCAAGACCAGCCTGAGCAAGACAGGGAGACCTCGTCTCTACTTGAAATTTAAAAAATGCTAGCTGGGAGTGGTGGCGTGCACCTTTAGTCCCAGCTACTTGGAAGGCTGAGGTGGGAGGATCTCTTCAGCCTGGGAGATCAAGGCTGCATTTAACTATGATCATGCTGCTGCACTCCAGCCTGGGTGACAGAAAAGGTCCTGTCTCAAAAGAAAAAAAAAGTAGAAAGGTTTCAAATAAAAAAACTAACAATGTGTCTCAAAGAACTAGAAAAGAATAAACCAAACCCCAAATTAACAGAAGGAAAGAAATAACAAAGATCAGAGCAGAAATAAATGAAATTGAAAGTAAAAAAATACAAATTATCAATAAGGTAAAAAAAGTTTATTTTTGGAAAAGATATACAAAATCAACAACACATCAGCTGGACTAAGGTAAAAATATAATTAGAAATGAGAAAGGAGACATTACAGCTGATACCACAGAAATATAGAAGATCATTAGTGACTGTTACAAACAATTATATGCCAACAAGTTAGAAAACCTAGAGAAAATGGATAAATTCCTGGACATATACAACCTACTAATACTGAACCAAGAAAAAATAAAAAACCTGAACAGATCAATTATAAGTATGAAGATGGAATCTATAATAAAAAGTCTTCCATCAGAGAAAAGCCCCTAGGACCTAATCACTTCCATGCTGAATTCTATCAAAAATTTAAAGATGAACTAAGACCAATTCTTCGCAAATTCTACCAAAAAACTGAAGAGGAGAGAATTCTTCCAAACTCATTCTATGATGTTGGCATTACCCTGATACCAAAACCAGACAAGGACACAAGAAAAGAAAACTATAGATCAATATCCCTGATGAACGTGGATCCAAAACTTCTCAAAATGCTAGCAAACCAAATTCACCAACACATTAAAAAGATTATTCACCATGATCAAGTGGAACAGATCCACTTGAAAATATATACCATTTCAATAGATGCAGAAAAAAGCATTCGATCTAATTCAACATCCCTTCATGACAAAAATTCTCCACAAGTTATTTATAGAAGAAACATACCTCAACACACTAAAGGCTATATATGGCCTTTAGTAAGTTTTATATGTCCAAACCTACAGCCAATAACACACTGAAAAGGGAAATTTTTAAAGATTTTCCTCTAATACTTGAAACAAGACAAGGATGCCCACATTCACCACTTTTATTCAACACAGTACTAGAAGCCCTAGACAGAGAAATTAAGCAAGAGAAAGAAAGAAAGGACATCTGAATTAGAAAAGAGGAAGTCGAATTGTACCTGTTTGCAAACAATATAATTTTATACATATAAAGCCCTAAACTCTCCACTATAGAACTGATTATGAATTTAGTAAAGTTGCAGTATACACAATCAACATGCAAAAATTAGTAGTGTTTCTATACATCAACAACAAAATAGAAAAAAAATCAAGAAATATATATATACACAAAGCTATATTAGCCAAAATAGCAGGCTATTGGAATAAAAACAGATAGACCAATGGAACAAAATAGGAAACCCAGAAATAAATCCACATATTTACAACCATTCAATTTTTTACACAAAGGCACCAAGAAGATTCATTGAGGAAGAACAGTCTATTCAATAAATGGTGCTGGGAAAACTGAATATCCGTATGCAGAAGAATGAAACTGACCCCATCTCTCACCATACATAAAAATCAACTCAAAATGGATTAAAGAAGACTTAAATGTCTATGAAAAATTAGAAGAAACATAGGGAAAATGCTTTAGGACACTGCAAAGATTTAACGGAGAAGACCTCAAAAGCACAAGCAACTAAAACAAAAATAGACAAATGGGATAATATCAAACTAAAAAGTTTCTGCCCAGCAAAAATAAAAATAAAAATCAGGCCAGCGCAGTGGCTCACACCTGTAACCCCAGCACTTTGGGAGGCCAAGGCAGGCAGATCACAAGGTCCAGAGTTCGAGACCAGCCTGGCCAACATGGCAAAACCCTGTCTGTACTAAAAATACACAAATAAGCCAGGCATGGTGGCAGGCGCCTGTAATTCCAGCTACTTGGGAGGCTGAAGCAGGAGAATCACTTGAATCCGGGAAGCAGAAGTTGCAGTGAGCTGAGATCCTGCCATTGCACTCCAGCCTGGTGGACAAGAGCAACACTCCATCTCAAAAAACAAAAAACAAACAAAAAAAAATCAACAAAGAGACAAGCTGCAGAATGGGAGAAAATATTTGCAATGTATTCATCTGACAAGAGATTAATATCCAAAATATACAAAGAACTCAACAGCAATATTAATTATAATTATAATCCGATTTTAAATTGGTCAAATGAGCTGAATCGACATCTCTCAAAAAAAGACATACAAGTGGCCAAAGGTATATGAAAAAAATGTTCGACATCACTAATTAACAGAGAAATGAAAATCAAAACCACAATGCGATTTATCTCACTCCAGTTAAAACAGCTTTTATCAAAAAGACAGGGAATAATGGATGCTAGAGAGGATGTGGGGAAAGTGGAATTCTTGTACACTGTTGGTAGAAATGTAAATTAGGCCAGCCACTATGGAAAACAGTACGAAGGTTTTTCAAGAAAACTAAAAATAGAACTACTGCATGATCCAGCAATACCACTATTGGGTATATAGCTGATACGGTCTGGCTGTGCCCCTACCCAAATCTTATCTTGATCTGTAGCTCCCATAATTCCCATGTGTCGTGGGAGGGACCTGGTAGGAGGTAATTGAATCACAGGGGTGGTTTTTTCCTGTGCTGTTCCCATGATAGTGAATAAGTCGCATGAGATCTGATGGTTTCATAAATGGCAGTTCCCCTGCACATGCTCTCTTGCCTGCCACCATGTAAGATGTTACTTTGCTCCTCCTTTTCCTTCCTCCATGATTGTGAGGCCTCCCTAGCCATGTGGAACTGTGAGTCCATCAAACTTCTTTCTCTTTATAAATTACCCAGCCTCAAGTATGTCTTTATTAGCAGCATGAGAACAGACTAATAAAATTGCCAAAGGAAAGGAAATCAGTATATCAAAGGGATATCTGCACTTGCACATTTATCTCAGCACTATTTACAACAGCCAAGATATGGAATAAACCTAAGTGTCCATCAATAAATGGATAAAGAAAATGTGGTATATACACAGAATGGGATTTTAGCCATAAAAAAAGAACAAAATTCTGTCATTCACAGCAACATAGATGAGCTTGGAGGACATCATGTTCAGTGAAATAAGCCAGGCACAGAAAGAGAAACACTGCATCTTCTCACTCATATGTGAAAGCTTTAAAAGTTGATCTCATAGAAGCAGAAAGTAGAACAGTGGTTACTAGAGATAGGGTAGGGCAGGGGTGGAGGAATAATCATAGGTTGGTTAACACATACTACAAAAATACAGCTAGACAGAAGGAATAAGTTCTTGTCTTCTATAGTATTGTAGGGTGACTATAACAACTTGTCATATATTTTCAAGCAGCTAGAAGAGTGGATTTTGAATGTTTGCAACACAAAGAAATGATAAATGTTTGACGTTATGGATATGCTAATTACTGATATGACCATTACTCATTGTGTACAAGTATCAAACTATCACATTTTACCCCATAAATATAATTATGTTTCAGTTAAAAATAATAATTTTAAAATGTGAATTATTTGGCATGTGGGAAGCACTCATTTTTCTTCTCTTTTTCTGGTACATTCCTCTGGGTTTATGAATGTGTCACAGTATTGGATATACTTTATTTGTACATTACTCATGCAAAGATCAAGTTCAAACTACAGAGAAATCTACTCATTCAAACTAAGCAAGAAATAACAGACAGAAATTAACAATGCCCTACCCCAAAACAATTTATTATAGAATTAGCAAGTTCCATTTAGTTTTTCTGTTGTTTTATCTCTCTGAGACATGTAGTATTATTTATCCACTCTCCTTAAAACACTCTGTTCCTTGGTTTATGAGCTCCTGGGATGCTACATTTTTGCTTTTTTTTTCCTTTCTTGCTGCTGCTTTCTCTGTTCATCTCTTAAATCTTTTTCCTGCTCAGGGTTCTGTCCTCAGCCCTCTTTTCTTCTCACACTATACAACCCTCCTGGGCAATCTCAATCTCTCCATGTCTTACATTCTCATCTATATGCTCCTGATTCCAAATCTTTATCTTATACAAGGTAAAGTTTATCCCATGATCTTCAAGACTGTGTATTCAACAACTTCCTGGACATGACCCACTGACATCTCAAAATCATCTTAAAATCAAATATCCAAAAGAGAACTTTCATAATTTCTTCCAACTAATTCACAATGTCATATCTGACTTTACCTTCTATGTCATCCCTGTCCCTCACAATCAACCGATAATCTATCTCTTTAATATGTTTTAAGCAATCTCACTCTCTACTTTTTGATTGTCATCGCCTTTGTTCACACAACCATCAACCTCTCCCTGGATGATCACTGCAGCCTACTGTTTTGCAGCCTACTTTGACTCCCATCTTACTACCTTCATCCCCAACTCCATTCCAACCTAGTCTCATCATTCAACCAGAGTCATCTTTCTAAAATGTAAATATGATGATGTCACTCTCCTGCTTTAATCACTTTAAGAGCACTATTGGTCCCAGGATAAGATCCAGATACTCTCTACCCAGCTTGCAAAACTTCTAATGATTGATCTCTCTCTCTCTTTTTTTTTTTTTTTTTTTTTTTTAAAGACTGTGTTCTGTCGCCAGGCTGGAGTGCAGTGGCATGATCTCGGCTCACTGCAATCTCCGCTTCTGGGTCCGAGCAATTCCCCTGCCTCAGCCTCCCTAGTAGCTGGGATTACAGGTGTGCACCACCACGCCCAGCTAATTTTTTTTTTGTATTTTCATAGAGACGGGGTTTCACTATGTTGGCCAGGATGGTCTCGATCTCCTGACCTCATGATCCACCCACCTTGGCCTCCCGAAGTGCTAGGATTACAAGTGTGAGCCACCACGCCCAGCCATGATTGATCTCTTCATACTCTCCAAGCCTCATCTTTCACTACTCCTCACTCCTATTCTCACACTATACATGTTAGTGATGCTGAATTCCTGACAGCTGCCCATACTCCCGACACTTGCTCATTTCTGGAAATTTTCAAATGCTGCACCTTCTCTTCAAAAGTATTATACTTCCTCCTTCTACAACTTCATCTGACTAACTCCTGCTTGGCCTTCACAGCTCAGCTAAAGTTCTGAAGTCCTCTAGCAGAGGATAAATTGGATATCTCCCCTCTGTTTTTCTGTAACATTCTGTTCTAACCCACCATAGCATGTATTATCCTAGATTTTCACTGCCTGGACTTTTTATTATCTATATCCTGTATTAGATACTGAATATAAACACACAATATTAATACAGATATGATTAAATTAAATGAGATCCTTGAAGACAGGCATGGAATCTTGTTCACTGCTTTTCTGGTTTCTACTACTTTTCTTCATTATTACACCTTTCAAGAGAATATTATATTTGATATTCAATTTTTCATGTCCCAGTAACTCAGCAATGGGAAAACAAAATTTTTACAAATGTTTTATTTCCATAGACAGTGAAACCACTCTTTTAGAAATTATTAGTGACCAAGTCTACACATATTTTTTCAGTTCTCAACCTCTCAGAAATATTCAGTATGACCTCTTGAAATTCTCTTCTTTGACCTCTGAGGAAAGACTGTTTTCTGACTCTATTGCTCTGATTTCTCTTTCTCTGCTTTCCACATGTATTCTTCTTCCTCTGATGATTCACATGTTGCGTCCTCTGTCCTCTATTCTCATTTGCCACTTTCTTATTCTCTGGCATTACAAATGTAATTCAATGCTGGCAATACTCATATCTGTGCTTTTACCCAGACCCATCTCCAGAACACTAAATTCAGCTAACTGACCGTCGTCCAGACATGTCTGTTAGACATCAAGGAGCATCTCAGTTTGCACACATCCAAAATCAAAGTAATTATTGTCTCCAAAATACGTTCTCTCTTCTTCTCTTACATTTCGTATACTACTAGCCCGAGTCAGGAATTTGAGAATTATATTCAATATGTACCTCTCCCTCTCTCCACACCAATCCAATCATCAAAAACCTGATGATTCTACCCTGAAAGTTTTCTTCATTTTCACCATCACGTAGTTAAACCTCCATCATCTTGCCATCAGACTACAGAAATAACCTATAAACTGATCTCCTTGTTTTCACTTTTGCATCCAATCTTTCTAAATATTAAAAACTATTTATGTTATTCTTCTGGTTTAAATCTTTAATAACATCCTACTGCCTAGAAGTTAATGTCCAAAGGACGTCAATATATACAAGGCCCTTTGGGAACTTTCTCAGTTTTATCTTCTGGTATTTCTTAATTATTCTTCCCAATCATGCTTAATGGTGTGGTGGTGGATAAGAAGATAGACTTGAGTTTTAATATGTTCTACCACATCCTAGATAGGTAAACTTGAGCATTTCATATATTAAATAGAATATTTACAAAGTTCTGCTGTGAAGATTAAATGAAACAATATAGGTAAAGTGCCTGAAATATTGTAGTAGCTAAATAAATGAAAAAGTTGCTATTATTGTAATCATAACTTTTTGAACAAATAACAAAAACCACATGATTAACTCAATAGATGCAGAAAAGGCCTTCAACAAAATTCAACAGCCTTTCATGCTAAAAACTCTCAATAAACTAGGTATTGATGGAACGTATCTCAAAATAATAAGAGCTATTTATTACAAACCCATAGCCAATATCATAGTAAATGGGCAAAAGCTGGAAGCATTTCCTTTGAAAACTGGCACAAGACAAGGATGCCCTCTCTCACCACTCCTAGTCAACACAGTATTGGAAGTTCCGGCCAGGACAATCAGGCAAGAGAAAGAAATAAAGGGTATTCAAATAGGAAGAGAGGAAGTCAAATTGTCTCTTTGCAGATGACATAATTGTGTATTTAGAAAACCCCATTTCCTCAGCCCAAAAACTTCTTAGGCTGATAAGCAACTTCGGCAAAGTCTCAGGATACAAAATCAATGTGCAAAAATCACAAGCATTCCTATACACCAATAATAGACAAGCAGAGAGCCAAATCATGAGTGAACTCCCATTCACAATTGCTATAAAAAGAATAAAATACCTAGGAATACAACTTACAAGGGATGTGAAGGCCCTCTTCAAGGGGAACTACAAACCACTGCTCAAGGAAATAAGAGAGGACAAAAACAAATGGAAAAAAATAATCCATGCTCATAGATAGGAAGAATCAATATCATGAAAATGGCCATACTGCCCAAAGTATTCCCCCAAGCTACCATTGACTTTCTTCGCAGAATTAGAAAAAACTATTTTAAATTTCACAGGGGATCAAAAAAGAGCCCATATAGCCAAAACAATCCTAAGCAAAAAGTACAAAGCTGGAGGCATCACACTATCTGACTTCAAACTATACTACAAGGCTACAGTAACCAAAACAGCATGATGCTGGTACCAAAACAGATATATAGACCAATAGAACAGAACAGAGGCCTTAGAAATAACACCACACATCTACAACCATCTGATCTTCCACAAATCTGACAAAAACAAGCAATGGGGAAAGGATTCTCTAATAAACGGGGCCGGGAAAACCGGCTAGCCATATGCAGAAAACAGAAACTGGACCCCTCCTTTACACCTTATAAAAAAATTGACTCAAGATAGATTAAGACTTAAACGTAAAACCCAAAACCATAAAAACCTAGAAGAAAACCTAGGCTATACCATTCAGGACATAGGCATGGGCAAAGACTTCATGACTAAAACTGAAAACAATTGCAACAAAAGCCAAAATTGATAAATGGGATCTAATTAAACTGAAGAGCTTCTGCACAGCAAAAGAAACTGTCATCAGAGTGGGCAGGCAACCTACAGAATGGGAGAACATTTTTGCAATCTACCCATCTGACAAAGGTCTAATATCCAGAACCTATAAGGAACTTCAGTGTACAAGAAAAAAACAACCCCATCAAAAAGTGGGCAAAGGATACAAACAGACACTTCTCAAAAGAAGACATTGATGCAGCTAACAAACATAAGAAAAACAAGCTTATCACACTGGTCATTAGAGAAATGCAAATCAAAACCAAAATGAGATACCATCTCACACTAGTTAGAATGGCAATTATTAAAAAGTCAGGAAACAACAGATGCTGGCAAGGATGTGGAGAAATAGGAACGCCTTTACACTGTTGGTGGGAGTGTAAATTAGTTCAACCGTTATGGAAGACAGTGTGGTGATTCCTCAAGGATCTAGAACCAGAAATACCATTTGACTCAGCAATCCCATTACTGGGTATATACCCAGAGGATTATAAGTCATTCTACTATAAAGACACATGCACATGTATGCTTACTGCAGCACTATTTACAATAGCAACGACTTGGAACCAACCCAAATGTCCATCAATGATAAACTGGATAAAGAAAATGTGGCACATAACACTATGGAATACTATGCAGCCATAAAAAAGAATGAGTTCATATCCTTTGCAAGACTTGGATGAAGCTGGAAGCCATCATCCTCAGCAAACTAACACAGGAACAGAAAAGCAAACACCTCATGTTCTCACTCATAAGTAGGAGTTGAACAATGAGAACACATGGACACAGAGAGGGGAACATCACACACTGGGCCCTGTCGGGGGATGGGGGACAAGGGGAAGGAAAGCATTAGGACAAATACCTAATGCATGTGGGGCTTAAAACATAGATGACAGGTTGATAAGTGCAGCAAACCACCAGGACAAATGTTTATTCATGTAATTAAACTGCATGCACTGCACATGTATCCCAGAACATTTAAAAAAAAGCATTCTTTGCACATAAAAAAAGAAATTGTTATAAAAATTTCTATTCAGAGAATGATTTGACATCTTGTAGGTATCATCTCTTCAGTTGACCTTTCCTCACTTAACTGGACAAACCACTTAAAATAGGTAGAACACTATTTTAACCAGGATTATGTGACTGTGCCCAAGTTCAATACAAAAGCATGTTGATTAGAATTGAAAGAATTGTGAATATTGTGATATCTGACATAAGATGTGGGAGAAACTAAGGGCATGCATGTCATTAAATTGCTGCTCCTGATAATCTAGGGAATTCTCTTCATCAATCAGTCTATTAATGTCAAATATTATAAGGACAACATTAAACTTATCCACATTTTGAAAGTATTCATTTGGTTCCTGCTCAATCTACACACATCAATGAATAAAACATTAAAAAAACAGCAGCCCTCATCAATTTATATTCTGTTGGTGGGAAAATAGATAACTAAATAAGTTATATAGGAAATTATCAGATAATAGTGCTGTAGGAAAATACAAAGTAGTGGAGGGAGAATAAGGAGTGCAAAAAGAAGGGGACAGCTAGGGGGAAAAAAAGACCAGTGAAGAGCAAGTTGAGAAGTTGAGAAAAAAACTGAAATAGGTTAACCCAGTTTCTTTCACATGGTCTTAATTCCGAAAACTGTTTTTTCTGCATAGATAAGTAATTCAAGATCATTGGTATATTTCCTTACCAATATATAAGTTTAGAATATCTGTCAGATTCATTATGTTGTAGTTCCTGAACATCATATAGAAAAAAAAACTTACCAATATTTAATCTACTAAAACTAGTGCTTTTCTGCAGTTGACTTTTGTCTCAATAATCCAAATTCAGGTTTCATTACTTTTGGTGAATAAAGTACAATAAAACTTTATGCTCCAAAACATAACCACACACTCCAAAAATTCAGAGATATACCTTGCTATTATTAATGGTTATCTATAAGATATGTAAAATTGTAAGGTTTTTGTTTGTTTGCATGTTTTCTTTATGTAGACATTTTTGGCTTTTTTAAAATTTGGGGTGTATTACTTTTGCAGTTAACAAAAACAAAATAAAAGCTGCATTTAATCTTTAAAACTCATAATGGTAATAGAACTGGGTCAAAGGAAGATTCAGTGATGGCTGTTTTCTTTTTTATTGTTATTGTTTTGGGTTTTTTTTAAATTTTTTTTAGTACTTGCAACCACAAGAACAACAAAAGAATGCAAGGAATTTTAGGTACTTAAAAAACCTCAAATTAAATAAAAATTAACAGATATTTAATGAAAAATAAAAATTAAATAGATATTTAATGAAAAATTCCACACAATTACCAAAGTTATCTAGTTTTCATTTAGTTGTTCACAGTGGGGAAAAAAAAACCCAGCAATTTTCTCACATGATTTCAAAATACAGGAATGAAGGTATTTCTGTTAGGAATTACTTTGCAAGAAGACTTGAGTTTTCATTTACTTTGGGAACTATAGTGATCCATGGTTTGGCTCTGTGTCTCCACCCAAATCTCATCTCAAATTGTAATTGCCAGCCGGGTGCGGTGGCTCACACCTGTAATCCCAGCACTTTGGGAGGCTGAGGCGGGCAGATCACGAAGTCAGGAGTTTGAGACCATCCTGGCCAACATGGTGAAACCCCGTCTCTACTAAAAAAAATACAAAAATTAGCCGGGCATGGTGGCACGTGCCTGTAGTCCCACCTACCCAGGAGGCTGAGGCAAGAGAATTGCTTGAACCCGGGAGGCAGAGGTTGCAGTGAGCCGAGATGACGCCACTGCACTCCAGCCTGGTGACAGAGCAAGACTCCGTCTCAAAAAAAAAAAAAAAAAAAAATGTAATTCCCATGTGTCAAGGGAGGGACCAGGTAAGAGGTGATTGGATCATGGGAGCAGTTTCCTCTATGCTGTTCTAGTGATAGTGAGGGAGTTCTCAGGAGATGTGATGGTTCAAAAGTGGCATTTTCCCCTGCACTCTCTCCCTCACTCCTGCCACCACGTAAGATGTGCTTTGCTTCCTTTTCACCTTCTGCCATGATTGTAAGTTTCCTGAGGCTTCCCCAGCCATGCAGAACTGTAAGTCAATTAAACCTCTTTCCTTTATAAATTACCCAGTTTCAGGTAGTATCTTCATAGCAGTGTGAGAATAGACTAATACATATAGCTGGACAATGTTCCTGGTTTACTGATTTCTTTGCTTAGCCTTTGCATTTGTAATGTGATGTGTGTACTATCCATGACGATGGTAAAGCAAAGCAGCAGAGTTGGCTTCCAAGTAAAATCATTTGGTTTGCCTTTTGCCTTGGCAGTCAGGAAGCTCAGAACAAATTTAATATATTTTATAAATCTCCACATATAGTTATTTTTTATTTCCTTTACATCTTTTCATCTCAATTTTTACCTTTATTTTGAACTGTCCTATTGAAAATTCTTTTACTGTAAGTCATCTCAAATCTCTTTGGAAATATTGGTGGTGTAAATTATAATAAGCATATTGTTAGACTACATGGCTTCATCTTTCTGGATATAAACTTTATTTACTACCCATGAAAATCAAATAAAAAAGATAATAAAATGGATCATAAGGTTTCTGAACATCAAGCATTTTCCACCAAATAATATTTCAATGAGTAATGTATAACTAAATCAGAAATAGATTTAATTTCCCTTGAAATTTACATGGCTTTAGATTGAGCCTAGCACATTATTTGCTGACTTTGCTAAACCCAGATAAAAAGGGAATTAACTGAAGTTTTCTAAACCAACAAAATTATAGTTTTTCTGTTACTACTGAAAAAGGTCAAAATTGAGAACTATTATAATAACATAATAGAAAATATAAAGACCTGCAAGGAACTAATAATAAAATGAACTTCTTTATTGTGGGTTTCCTTACTTCAGTGACCAAACTTGCATATGAAAACTCCTTCATAATACCTGTATCTAACCATAATTGAAATTAAAATCCCATTCCATTCTTGATTACTGTGCCATCACAGCCTTGTGTGTGTTTTCACTTGTACTATGCTAAACTTAAATGCAAACCAAGAAAAATCTGTACATAATACAAGCTTACTACCAGAATCCTGGACAGGCTTAGAAGTCAATCTTGTCATTTGATGAATTTCTGTCCCAACTTTATTAGACAGATTGTGGAAAACAGGAAACAAAAGCATACACTAAAGACATATTTCCCCAATGGCCACTTCTTGATTTTTAAAGAAAGAGAAATTAAGTATTTACATTACATGTTTTCCCTTCAAAAAAATCTATCGCAGAACCAGAAAAAGTTGTCCTAAACAATGGGTGTATTTCTAATTTCATGATATTGTAAACCTTGTAATAATTATTTCTCTTTGCCATGATGGTTGCAACTCATCTCCAGCATCTATGCAAGACTCTATAACATGAATTCCTGTGTATGAGTCTTTGAGGTTTAACTTTGTACAATTTACTGTTTTGAACACTATTCAATAACATCCTTTAGCCATGTCTCATATGGTAAGTTAACCTTTTTAAACCTCCAGTCAAATGACTGTTTTCACCTGTCTCAGTGTCATTTCCTACAAAGTAGTAGTTCATCTTTGGCCTGCAAAATTATCTAGGTTTGTGCAGTGAATTTACCCTACTGTTGTCTTTCCAGAATTATTTTAATGTGATATTGAATTTTGTATATATCCTATAAAAAAGTTCAAAATTGAAAATTAAAGGTGCTTATGGTATGGATAAGAAGTGGATAGTCCATAAACAATTAATGAAAAATAAAGTGAGAAAGATAAAAATTAAGTACAATAAAGCATTAAATCAGCCCTAATACCATACTCAGTGTGTTGGTTGACTGGATATTCAATTATGAAATAAAAGAACACAATTTTAAAATGTGAAATACTGGAAATGTATTATCTAACACTTGAGATTAAAAGTCAAGGAAGATTTTCTTTAGTATACGTCTTTGGCTCACTTTGCAATACAGCTTTTATAAACACTTTATAGTAACTTTATCCCCCTTAATTCATCTAGTTTGCTTTTCTCTTTTGTGAACTATTGAGCTTACTTGATGCTTTGATAAGGTTCCTCATCCTTTTTGGAATGAAGAGAAAGATACAATTTGCAATTAAATGTTTATTGAACAAATGACAGCTCAGTTACTGTTTTTTAAAGTACTGAGGAATGTTACTTGCATTTGTTCTGCTCTTTGAGTAGAGTGTTGTGATAGAAGGTTATAGACTAGAAAGCCAAAAAGATTTAGATAAGAAATTATAGGCAGGCCACTTAGTCCCACTGAATTTGTTTCCTTTTTTGTAAAAACGGGGATAATACTACCTTCCCAGGTATGTGCATTAGGTGAAATAGCCTGCGTTTGTCATATATAGCAGTTATTCTGTGTTAGCTACTACTGTGATGACCATATGTAACTTACTGCTGGGTGATATTAGTTTTGTTCAGCTACTGTGTGTTCGTGTGTGTGTGTGTGTGTGTGTGTGTATGTGTGTGTGTGTGTGTATCTATATACTGTATGTATATAGAGATATAATTATATAAAACATCTGATGTCTCTGGTTAACTTTAATAAAATAAAAGAACTTACATATTTGTGGTTAATTCTCTCACAAAGACCCCTTCAGAATTTAATATAAAAGAAATTGGGAGTAAACTACTACTTTGACTCATGTAAATGATTTACCCAAAATTAGGGACTCACCTGGTTGTCTGTCATTCTAAAAATATATGATACTATATTGTCATGGATAAAATAATTTTGGAAAGGAAAATACAAGAATTGGTCTCTTCACAAATACCTAGAAAGCCCTGAAAAACCGCCTGCATAAGGATAGGAGGCATGCCAGTTATTCTCTAGTGACTCCCTTTGGCAGAGCCAATAAAGGAGCACTGAGCTTGCTGGAGCAGCAGCAGGCAGTGCTGAGAACGTCATTACAAGGACCCAAGCCTTTGAAGTAGGGGGAAGTGGAATGGGATTAACATGTTTCAAAAACCAGGCAAAAGTGCTCCTCCTCCAAAGAAAAAGTCTCAATTTACTTTAATTACTGGCACTTATCTCACCTTGCAAGCTCTAATTATGTAAAGCAAATGCTTTGGTGGTTCTTTTTTAATGGTGCTATTTTGGTACAGGACAACCATTAAATAATTTATAACTGGAGATGGTCTCTGTCAGGAAGACTCCTCTAATCCAATGCATATTCCATCAGACAGGAAACAATGCCAACAAATGAAAGCATTTTTCACAATTTCCAATCTCCCTTTTCATTTAATTCTACCAATCATGCTTGATTAATGAGATAAAGAAACATATTAGAATAGAACTGTTCTTGGGAATAGTATTGTATATGATTTTAAGAAATGCTTTAAGGCTGGGCACGGTGGCTCACGCCTGTAATCCCAGCACTTTAGGAGGCCGAGGCGGGTGGATCACGAGGTCAGGAAATCGAGACCATCCCGGTTAACATGGTGAAACCCCGTCTCTACTAAACAAAATACAAAAAATTAGCCGGGCGTGGTGGCGGGCGCCTGTAGTCCCAGTTACTCGGGAGGCTGAGGCAGGAGAATGACGTGAACCCGGGAGGCAGAGCTTGCAGTGAGACGAGATCGCACCACTGCACTCCAGCCTGGGCGACAGAGCGAGACTCCGTCTCAAAAAAAAAAAAAGAAATGCTTTAGTGTGATGCATGTAATATGGAGTCCAATCCCAAAGTTACTGAACTGCCTTCTAAGGAAGGTAGATCCAACTAATTTCAGATTTTTATTTTTGGTGTTTGTTGAGCACAAAGATAAGCATGACATGCAAATTTGGCCCACATAATAGAACTGCATTAGTTCTATTATAACTTCTATCATCAGAGAGTGTGACAGAGATTGATGGAGAGTGTTGATAGGCAAGAAGGGCTTTCAAAGATAGTCAATCTGAAGGGGATTATGAAGCTATTTGCTATAGGACATATAATATAGAGACTCTTTTTGCTTTCTCTATGAAGTCTCCAGAAGTTTCTAAATGACTTCCTCATATTACAAGTGGGTTCTTTCGGGATAGTGAAAGAGGCAGATGAGCTGGCAACAGACCTACGCTATTCCTAATGATAACACATACAAGTCTCAAACTATTTTAACACATCCATATTAGAGTGTAGTAGTTAAGAATGGATCATTGTGTCCGCCTGGGTTTAAATCCAAATTCTACTTCTTACTAGTTCTATGAACTTGGGCAAGTTACTTAACTTAAACTCAACTCCAGATTCCTCAGCTGTAATATAGGAATAATAATAATGAGCAGAAAAATTTCTACCTAACAGAGTTATGATATTTGAGATGATTCACATGAGGCAGTTAGCATAGTGTCTAGCTGTCACTAGATATTGGCCATTGTTATCATCATTATAAGGACTACAGAAGATCCAAACTTTTACTTCCATACCTTTGTTCATATTGTTTCATCCATCAGGTGTGCCCTTTTCCCACTTCTCTATAGGGATAAATCCATTTATCCTTCAATATTCAAGTTATTCATGCCCTTTTAGTTGAAGATGTCTGTAAGCTATTCCTTCCCCAGACCCAAAACATCTCTGTGTTTTTACAGCATTTATATTGACAGTGTGTTAGTTTCTGTTCTTCCCCAATAGTCTGTGGCTCTGTTTAGAACACATATTACATAGTTAACAACAGTTGACAATGTAACCCAAAGGTAATGATTAATAAATCTTGATCAAGAGAATGAACTGATTTACTAAAATAAACTTACTTTTCTGATAGATAATCAGCATGGGGGAAAAATTTTGTCAAAATATTAGTGGGAATTGTTTTTTACTCTATCTCCTTTTCCCTATTCTACCATCAGACATTTACGAGACATCTCTTATATGTCAAGTATTGGGTCTTGAATCCCAAGGTCAGTAAAAACTGGTCTTATTCTTAAGGAGCTCACAGTCTGGATAGGGAAATAGACCCAGACGTAAATAATTACAAGGTAAACTGAGTTTCAGGATGTTGTGGGATGTTTTGTGGTTTTGAGTGGTTTAAGAAATTCAGAAAAGTTTTCCTAAGATTTGCTTATAAATTTTAGAAAGGAAATTCTCATGATTGTTTATTTATATAAAAATGCCAGATAAAGCAATTTTTATAAGATGCTAGAGAGTATGTAAGCTCTCTAGAACCTGCAATTTTATATAGACAGGAAATTAAAGGCAGGGATTATTAAAAGACTTGTTCAAGTTTGCTAAAGACAAGATAAGGATCAGAACTCGAACATCCTTACTTTGCTTAGGGTTCTCTTCAGCACATCCTTCTGCCTCTGTTATATGGCAACAGTTCTTGAGATTCTATCTCATGACTAGATTAGTAATATGCTATTTTAGCTAAGATATAGATTCTTGTAAGGCAGAGATAATGTCTGTAGAGGATATGGGGGATTTTGACTTTCCAGTATCTATTCCTTCTTCTTAACCACATCCTAATTTTCTTTGAGGAATTACCTCCACACCCATTACATTCACTCTTGGTGAGACAGTAAATAGAGTTGCCTTCTCCTCTCCCACCAAAGGGGACTTGGGTCCCTCTCTACAGCTTTTCTCCTGTGGTCCAGATAAGATGTGAAGCATGAAGTAGCAGTCAGAGTTCTCCAGAGAAATAGAGCCAATGGGAGATAGATACCTAGATACCTACATAGATAGATACCTAGATAGACAGATATACACACATCCATTTATCTATCTCTACAGATAGGTAGGTAGGTAGGTAGATAGAGAAAGAGAGAGAGAGAAGTTAAGGAATTGGTTCATGCAATTGTGGGGACTAGCAAGTCTGAAATGCACAGGGCAAGCCAGGAGGCTGGAGATTTGAGTAAAAGTTGATGCTACAGTTTTGAGTCCAAAGGCTGGAAGCTTAGGCAGAATTTCTATGTTGCAGTCTGAAGGAAGAATTACTTCCTCCATAAGCATCCTCATTTTTGCTCTTAAGACCTTCAACTGATTGGACAATTCTCACCCACATTACAGGGGTTAATCTGCTTTACTTAAAGGCAACTGATTATAAATGTAAATCACATCTAGAAAACACCTCTTCAGCCACATCTAGACTAGTGTTTAACCAAACAACTGTTATGATAGTCTAGCCTAGTTGACACATAAAGTTAACTATCACAGGTAAGCATGTGACCTCAATACCAACAGGACAGTTTCTTCTAATGTCTGAATTCTTCAGCAAAGTGATTCCATGACAGAATAAATTATTAGAGGACATTCATTCTAGAGCAGCAGTCAGGTAAAAATGTATCAGGGATAAATATTCTAGGGATCATCTTTGTTTGGGAATCACCACAATTCTGTTTCAAGCCTGGTCCTCCAGACTTCCCTGTGACCTGGAAGCATCTCCATATTCCTCCATTAATTTTTATTTATCCTAAAGGAAGCCAATCAGATTGTATGGCTTGCAGGTCTAGAAACCTCCAATAGCACCTTTTTCTCTTCTTTTTTTAGACTAGTCAAGTGCAATAGTAAGAAGGGGGGCAAGAGCAGAACAAGGAACTGGATCTGTAACTGACTGTGACCAATCAACTGAGATAACTCACTACCTTCGGACCAGCCTAGAAACTTTTTGAGTATTTGATTTTGGATGAGGCCTTGGTTTCACCAACATACCCAGCTTTTTTTTTTTTTTTTCTTTTAAAGAGATGGGGTCTTACCATGTCAACCAGGGTGTCTCAAACTTTTGGCCTCAAGCAATCCTCCTGCCTTGGCCTCCCAAAGTGCTAGAATTACAGGTGTGAGCCATCGTGCTTGACCTCTACTGTTTTAAAAATAAATAGTTCTAGGCTGGGCACAGTGGCTCACGTCTGTAATCCCAACACTTTGGGAGGCCAAGGTGGGCAGATCACAAGGTCAGGAGTTCAAGACCAGCCTGGCCAACATGGTGAAACCCCATCTCTACTAAAAATACAAAAATTAGCTGGACATGGTGGTAGTTGCCTGTAATCCCAGCTACTCGGGAGGCTGACACAGAAGAATCATTTGAACCCAAGAAGCAGAGGTTGCAGTGAGCCGAGATCATGCCATTGCACTCCAGCGTGGGTGACAGGGTGAGACTCCGTCTCAAAATTAAATAAATAAATAAATAAAAATAGTTCTAAATAATAACAGAAAAAGCTATTGTTAATTTACTAAGCAGTTTACATATATTTGGTTGTTTACTCATTAAAATCACCCTATGAGCTACTAGTACATAGTATTATTATTCCCATTTTAAATATAAGAAAGTCACAGCTCAGGGAGTTGAACTAACTTATTCAGCATTACACAACTGGGAAATAGCAGAGCTGCAATGCACAGAAGGTCCAGGATGACTCCCGCATTCATCCCCTACACCACCTCAAATGTTTTCAATTTTTTACATTGTAGCTCTTTTGTATGGAAAAATATTTTTATAAGACATACATAAAATATCATTTATATATGTCTTATAAATAAATATATATTATATATAGGTTCTCAGATGGATACTCAAAAGGAATAATTGAGGAGAAAATAGTTAAAAAAAAAAAAAAAAAAAAAAAAAAAACACCAAGAGAACAAAGTATCCAGGGACTGGCAACAACAGGAAGCCATTACTACCTTAGATCCCAAAAGAGAATGCTCCATCTTCTCTTGCTTCCCATATTTCAATCTGCTGCAAGTGCCTTCTGTTGACAAAATCCAACCATAAGCCAAGGGGCAAGGGAGTGTAGGTATTAGAGTCTGTAAATATTAGAGCCCCTGGCCACAGAGCAAAGTAGGAAAGGTCAGAGAATGGATTCAGAGAGGCCCACAGAAACTAACTGGGGTACTTTCTTAATAGAATGCTAAACAGTGTTTCCTTGAGAACTTATCATCATGGTCCTCATCAACTCAACCTTCATTATGACCTCCTATTGTTAACACAAGTAGAGACTACAGAAACTTCCCTAAAACTTCCCTTCTCATGCACAGCACGGCGAGTATCCCACATCCTCTGCAGGACTTGCTATGCCATTATGAAACAGTTCAGCCAGCAGCAATAATCCCCAGTCTCCCAACATAAATAAATGAGTCTGTGTTGGAAAATGGAGGAGAGGTGTCAGGGTGCGTGTACCCTTCAACCCACTGACATCAAACCAAGTGAGAGGACTGGCAAGAGAGCCACTCAAAGAACTTGGCACAGGCCCCTGAAGTTAGGAAATCTTTAGGTCTTCCATCTTGACTCCTGAAAATGTCTGAAGGGACTTAAAAGTCTCTGCCTAGAGATGCATCTAAGGCAGCAATAGGAAGAGAAAAAGGGTACATAGGAGGAAACTGTACTGCCTCCTGGGCAGGGCAAGAGGGCAGAGTTTTGCCTTGGGCCAGGTGGACCTGTGGGGGGAGTCATCTGGGATCACTTTGAATCCCACTCCAGAGTACTTCCTGGAGGGCCTCTGAGACTCAAAAAGTGCCTGTGTCAGGTAGACTTGGAAGTTCGAGGTTGAGAACTCAGCAGGATGAGCCAGAGGAGATGGCCGTCCACAGGCATCAAATGTGCATTCCCCACAGCCAGAGGGAAACCACTGTTCTACCACACCACACCAGCCACTGAAAGTTGTTTTCCTTTTATCTGAATCCTCTCCCCAATCCACTTCCCAGACCTGTCCATCAAGGCTAAGAAAAAGCAGCTAGGAAGAAGGTCCGCAGGAAGTAAGGAAGATAGGAGAGGCTGAGCCCATTTCTCACTACAGCTGTCCAGGCGTGAGTTGAGGCTAAGGGAGACATTTTGCGCTGGATTTGGAGTTGTTACAATGAATTGGACATTTTAATTACTAAGATAAAATTTTTCTTTTGACTGAAAGTAACAGGAATGGGTTTTGGTTTTTTGTTTTGTTTTGTTTTTTAGAGACAGAGTCTCTCACTAAGGCTGGAAATCAGAGGCAAGATCATAGCTCACTGCAACCTCAAACTGCTAAGATCAAGTGACCATCTTGCCTCAGCCCCCCAAGTAGCTGGGACCACAGGTGCATGCCACCACACCAAGCTAATTTTTTAAATTTTTTTTAGAGACAGGGTCTTGCCATATTGCCCAGGCTAGACTTGAATTCCTGGGCTTAAGCAATCCTCCCATCTCGGCCTCCAAAGTGCTGGGATTATAGGTGTGAGCCACTGCAGTGGGCCCAGGAGTGTTTTTTATGGTGTAAGAGGAGAAAATTTACTGTAAATGATGGAGGATTTTGACCAAGAGGGAAGATATCAACAGAGAGAAGCTTAAGGGGAGTAGTGAGGCTGAATAAAGCTGTTTCTTGGCTTCTACCCCCTCAAGTTCAGCCCACTCAACCACAGTTATTATTGAAATACAATTCCTTTTCATCTTGCCTCTTTCAAATAAAAAGGTGATGATGGCTGTGTAGCTACACCACTGTCTTTATACTGCATCATACCATCCTCTGTAGAATTAATTATTAAATCAAATATCAAAAGAACTTTTCTGGCCAGGCGTGGTGGCTCACGCCTGAAATCCCAGCATTTTGGGAGGCCGAGGCAGTTTGATCAGTTGAGGTCAGGAATTTGAGATCAGCCTGGCCAACATGGTGAAACCCCATCTCTACTAAAAATACAAAAATTAGCCAGATGTGGCGGCACATGCCTGTAATCCCAACTACTCGGGAGGCTGAGGCACGAGAATTGCTTAAACCCAGGAGGTGGAGGCTGCAGTGAGCAGAGATTGCACCACTGCACTCCAGTCTGGGTGACAGAGAGAGACTCTGTCTCAAAAAAAAAAAACTTTTCCAAGTGATTTTCTTAACTCCCAAAATGTCATTTTCTTCTTTATTGATTTTGACCAGTTAAATTCTAAAATCCATTATTTGTATATTACCTATGCAATGACCGTCATCCAATCACCTCCTTGTCAACTTGCACCTGTTCAGCTTTTATTAAAGTTATTTATGGAGGATTATTTCTTTTTATATTAAAAAACATCCTTTTTATATTAAGAATTTATCATAGAACAATTTGGATGTAGGATAATTTGCTACTCTGAAAAAAAGTAGCAAAAGCCAATCACATTTTATTTCACTTTTTTCTCAAAATCCTTTTAATAATTGACCTTAAACAAAATACGACGGATGGGCTACATTAAGCAGTTTATCTCTAATGTTTTATTTGTGTAACCTGAGTTATTCTAGGCTTCCCCAGATTGTAGGAACAGATGGGCTGACAATAACAGCAAAAAGCCAAATTTCACTAATGTTCTGTTTCTCATCCCCGAATTTATTGAGACAAGACATTCAGGCTCTTACAAAGGACACTCACTCCCGTCACTCTGCTCCCAGTGTTTCCAAGAATCCCCAGATACTCATGCACATCCTTCCTGCCAATCATACTGAGCACCCATACTGAACCACCATGTGCCTTTGCTTGGTGGCACCTGCTGTGTACTACCAAATCTGCTGGGTACTTGCCACTTTCCACAGGCATCCATTGGTCACCAGAATATTCGTTGGACACCCACAATTTGCCAATGTGCATCTGCTGCATTTGGCCATGTTCATTGGGCACAACTATCTCCTACCCCTATTGAGCCACTGAAACTTCTTAAGATGTCAAAATAACAGTCTTCTGTTTAGAATAAAAGATAATGCCACTTTACCCTTCTGGTAAATTCTATTAAAGGGTCCCTACACAATGCTGCTGCTATGATCAATATTTACAGTTTAAAAGAAATTTGTTTCAGTTAAAGTATGATTTTGTACCATGCACAGGACACTGTGTAAGGATATACAATTTGTGCCCAGATGAAGAGTTGAGTAGGGGCTGTTAGCCAATGTACTGCTGGGTAAGCCATTGGTGAGAGGCTATATCTCCTTGAAAGATGAGAAGACTTTTTCTTTCCACAAAGGATGCATCATCTTGCTGAGCCAGAGTCTTGTGCTCCTGGGGCTGCATCTGCCCAAAGCGGGCATCTTATTCTGGTTTGCACAACAGTGCTACAAGGGGTGGCAGCAGGCTGGGGCACACACATTCATTTAGTGGGGCTGGAGTGAGGACCCAAACCAAGTGACAGCCACCATGTCGTATTTAGAACCATGCTTCTCTCTATTCACCCACCCCCAAGAACCAGGAACTAAGGCTTTCTTACTTCAAATATATTGTGCACATCTTCATGTTTCCTCAACAAATTTTCGCAGAAGTCTCCTGGGTCCTCCTTGCAAAGGAGCTTCTGAAAAGCTCTCTCAAATATGTTTGATCAAATATGATCAAACATAGATAGTATCCCTTAGACTGAAGCTAGACTCCTACTATCATTAAATAGTTCTGTGCAGTGTCTGAATGCTTGATGTGATTTTTCATGAAATCTTTTCTGTCATAATATTTTATATTTTGAGGAACACCTTGTTCCGTAAACTGAAGAAAATTAACTATACTTCCAGGGTTCACATTCACCTTGGGCTGCAGTGTCCTGCGCTTAAGATGGGCAAGTTCGGCCGGGCAGGGTGGCTCACGCCTGTAATCCCAGCACTGTGAGAGGCCGAGGCGGGTGGATCACGAGGTCAAGAGATCAAGACCATCCTGGCTAACACAGTGAAACCCCGTCTCTACTAAAAATACAAAAAATGAGCCGGGTGTGGTGGTGGACAACTGTAGTCCCAGCTACTCGGGAGGCTGAGGCAGGAGAATGGCGTGAACCCGGGAGGTGGAGCCTGCAGTGAGCCGAGATCTTGCCACTGCACTCCAGCCTGGGTGACAGAGCGAGACTCCATCTAAAAAAAAAAAAAAAAAAAAAAAGAAAAAAAAAAAAAGATGGTCAAGTTCTCAATGAAATTATCATAGCAAGCATGGAGATACAGCTTGTTCCTGCACAGATCTTTAAGTGACATTTGCAGACTTGAGAAGGACTTTTATTTAGTCAAACAAGCACTAAATTTAACATCAGAAGATGTGAATTCTATTATTTCCACTGGCTCTGGCCACAGTCCAATTTTCTAGGCCGTAAAATAATGGCAAAACCAATTCCACTTATTTTACATGATTGTTATGAGTATCAAATGAAAAGAATTGAGGAATTATAAAAGCACTGGACAAATGTAAGTCATCACTATCACCTGCTAGCCACAAAGACCTAGAAATGTTTTTATAATTAAAAACTTTTTATATAATGATGCCTATTTAAATGTTATATTTTAAAAACACACAAATAGAAAATATATTTCTCCCCTTTATTTTATCACATTTTTCAAGTGCTTTCACTGCCAATTAAATTTCAAAGTATAATTATTCCTTTTATTAAAAATTATCATTTAACTTGCTAATGTCATCAATCATTTATATGCATACCTCCTCCCCCAACCTCAGGATATATGTGGAAGGAGCACTGGACAGGGAATGTGGAGCCCTGCACACATTTCTTACTGGCTGTTGAATTTGAGCAGGCTGTGTCTCTTCAAGTATTTCCTTCTGGATCCTATGATTTTAAGAATTTAAATAAACAGAAAAATTTAACTATTGGGACACAGTCTTGCCCACAGATAGAACACTACATTCCCTTAAGAAAACCTAGGTTATTTCCTAGTATCTGCTATAGCTGGTTAGTGAAACTAAAGAGATAGAAATTGTTCTGGAACAGAGATGCTTTGGTAGTTGGAAGAAGGCAGAGCATAAGCAGGCTGCTCTGAGAAACAAATAAGCTGACTGAAGTTAAATGGGCATTAGATGTGGTAATCACGTTGGGTTCATTACTGAAAAACTGAAACAGAGAGGGCCACAGAAGAACTACAAACAGGCTAAGTGAGAGAATACTCCTCTTTCACATCTACATTTTAAAAATCTTTGTCCCACTTATCTACTCACGTATGAAAGTAATTCCTTTTGCTTGTGTGTAAATCTTTTTGTATTTTTCTGATTATTAGCTCTGAACTTTCAAAGAGTCAAAGCAAAAATGAAAACAATGGACTACATTACCATCACTGTTTTCTAAAAGGAAGTATTAACAATTCGACTGCGTAGACATATTTAGTTTATGGAACCCATTTCTAAGGGAAACTAAGTCCAGAATGTAGCTTTTAAAAAAGCTAATGGGTTAAGACAAATATGTGAACAGTATTAAAAGTAATTTCCTAGTCTGTTAACTGTCGGAAGGTCAATTGGAGTACCAGTCAATGGTGTCAAAGCATAAAAACAGGAGAGGTTTGCATCACTTTTAAATTTCATACTATTTTTCTTCCACAATTGACCATGGCATTTTAAAATGATGCACACATTGATTCCTGTGATTTTTGTTTTCTTTATTTCTTAGGGTATCTAGTAGGACTTTTTGAAACTTTATTTTTATAAATTCACAAGTTAAAAGAAAACATATAGGAAGTCCCATGAATCTTTCATCCTACCTCCCCCAATATGGACGTCTTGCATAACTATTGTACAATAACAAAAGCAGGAATTTGACATCAGTATTAATCCACAGAGCCTATTCAGATGTCACTAGTTACACATACACTCATTTGTACATGTGTGTATATGTTTGTAGTCCTATGAAATTTTATCACATGTGTAGCTTTATGCAATTGCCACCACAATGAAGATACAGAAATATTGCATAACCCCAAGGCTCCCTCTTTCTACCTTTTTACAGCCGCACCCTTCCTCCCAAATCCCTAACCCTTAATTTGTTCTCTATCTCTATAATTGTGTTATTTCAAGAATGTCATAATTCATTTACCTTTACATGAATACCTTGCACATGCGTTTCTTGTATGCATGTTATATATCAATAAAAATTTAAATGTTAAAAAAAGAATTTCATAAAAACAATCATTCATGATTGGCTTTTTTTGCATTCAGAATAATTCGCTCAAGGTCCATTCAAGTTGTATTTATCAAACTGGGTTGTTAAAATCTAAAAGAAGTCATCATTCTTCACATGTCTCACTTGAAAGTCAATCCATGAAACTAAATATTCATCCTCATTTGGTGTGAAAGAAAAACTGATTTACTTTTAAGTGAGGCAAGTATTTTCAGTAGGACCTCCTACTATTCCTGTCTTTTTTTAATTGTTATTATACTTTAAGTTTTAGGGTACATGTGCACAACGTGCAGATTTGTTACATATGTATACATGTGCCATGTTGGTGTGCTGCACCCACTAACTCGTCATTTGGCATTAGGTATATCTCCTAATGCTATCCCTCCCCACTCCTCCCACCCCACAACAGGCCCCGGTGTGTGATGTTCCCCTTCCTGTGTCCATGTGTTCTCATTGTTCAATTCCCACCTATGAGTGAGAACATGTGGTGTTTGGTTTCTTGTCCTTGCAATAGTTTGCTGAGAATGATAGTTTCCAGCTTCATCCATATCCCTACAAAGGACATGAACTCATCCTTTTTTATGGCTGCATAGTATTCCATGGTGTATATGTGCCACATTGTCTTAATCCAGTCTATGATTGTTGAACATTTGGTTTGGTTCCAAGTCTTTGCTATTGTGAACAGTGCCACAATAAACATACGTGTGCATGTGTCTTTATAGCAGCATGATTTATAATCCTTTGGGTATATACCCAGTAATGGGATGGCTCGGTCAAATGGTATTTCTAGTTCTAGATCCCTGAGGAATTGCCACACTGACTTCCACAATGGTTGAACTAGTTTACAGTCCCACCAACAGTGTAAAAGTGTTCCTATTTCTCCATATCCTCTCCAGCACCTGTTGTTTCCTGACTTTTTAATGATTGCCATTCTAACTGGTGTGAGATGGTATCTCATTGTGGTTTTGATTTGCATTTCTCTGATGGCCAGTGATGATGAGCATTTTTTCATGTGTCTTTTGGCTGCATAAATGTCTTCTTTTGAGAAGTGTCTGTTCATATCCTTCACCCACTTGTTGATGGGGTTGTTTTTTTCTTGTATATTTGTTTGAGTTCATTGTAGATTCTGGATATTAGCCCTTTGTCAGATGAGTAGATTGCATCTACTTTGTCAGATGAGAAAGCCAAATCATGAGTGAACTCCCATTCACAATTGCTTGAAAGAGAATAAAATACCTAGGAATCCAACTTACAAGGGATGTGAAAGACCTCTTCAAGGAGAACTACAAACCACTGCTCAATGAAATAAAAGAGGATACAAACAAATGGAAGAACATTCCATGCTCATGGGTAAGAAGAATCAATATTGTGAAAATGGCCATACTGCCCAAGGTAATTTATAGATTCAGTGCCATCCCCATCAAGCTACCAATGACTTTCTTCACAGAATTGGAAAAAACTACTTTAAAGTTCATATGGAACGAAAAAAGAGCCCGCATTGCCAAGACAATCCAAGCCAAAAGAACAAAGCTGGAGGCATCATGCTACCTGACTTCAAACTGTACTACAAGGCTACAGTAACCAAAACAGCATGGTACTGGTACCAAAACAGAGATATAGACAAATGGAACAGAACAGAGCCCTCAGAAATAATGCCGCATATCTACAACTATCTGATCTTTGACAAACCTGACAAAAACAAGAAATGGGGAAAGGATTCCCTATTTAATAAATGATGTTGGGAAAACTGGCTAGCCATATGTAGAAAGCTGAAACTGGATCCCTTCCTTACACCTTATACAAAAATTAATTCAAGATGTATTAAAGACTTAAATGTTAGGCCTAAAACCATAAAAACCCTAGAAGAAAACCTAGGCAATACCATTCAGGACATAGGCATGGGCAAGGATTTCATGTCTAAAACACCAAAAGCAATGGCAACAAAAGCCAAAATTGACAAAACAGGATCTAATTAAACTAAAGAGCTTCTGAACAGCAAAAGAAACTATTCCTGTCTTAATACTGTTTCTTTGATCAGGTAATTATGTTCAGAACATATGACTAACCACAAAAAAAAGATCTTGTTCTTCTATCATTCTTCTAGATTAATTGGTCCACTATATCTTACATTATACTTCATTAGAGCATTCTAATAAAATTATTACCAAAAATATGCTTCATAAGGAAAATAGAAATTACTTTATAAGCATTTCATCTCCAGTTAATGTAGCCATGATGGGCAGCAATATTCTTAAATTAGTTTATGGCAGAATAGACAATTGTTAATCTCTTAAAGGAAAATGCCCTGAATAGTTAAAGGCAGAGAGAAGAAATAAAAGTGCACTCTCAGTTTCTTAAGTTCACTTCATCTTCTTACTTTAACTAAAATATGGCCTTTCCCTGAGAACTGTTTTCTCTGCAAGCGAAAATGTCTTGCTTCCTATTTTACTGACAGAAGAAACTAGAATAGCCGCCATAAACTCTCTCCACCTCTCTACCCACCTGCATGCATCTCTACCCAGTCTGCATTTCCTCCAGTTACTATGGAATAGCTGACTGTGACCACCCAATTCACTTGTCCAGCTTCTGCTTTCTCAAGAACATAACTTCTGCAATTCTGTCCCCCTCATACCTCCAAGGAATTGTTACTTGTCCCTCTATTCAATCATTTCCATCAATATACATACTTGTAATATCTCCCATGTTTTAAGAAACCTTAATTCCACTTTCCCCTCTATCTCTTACCCCTATTCTCTGCTCTCCCTTACAGTACCACTCCTTGAAAAGATCTCTACTTATTGTCTTCAATTCCTCTTTTTGAATCTCCTAAGGTTTTATGCCCACCACTCCACCAAAACCGCTCTGATCAAAGCAATAATGTACTCCCATTTTTTAATTGAATTCTCAGACCTAAACTTAATTGACCTGTCAGTTGCATATGACAAAATTGATCACTCCCTCCTCCTTGAAGTACTGTCTTCAGATCCCTATGCTCTCCTGGTTGTCCTGTCTCCTGAAAGTTCTTTTGTTTTCCTGACTTCAACTATCTGGTTTTCTCTTCACTCACTTCCTAGGGGATCCCATTCAGTCTCATAACTTCAGGTACCATTTATATGCTGATAACTCTCAAACTAATTCTGTAGCCTAGCTATCTCCCTGAACTCTAGACTCATACAACATAGTGTCTGGTCAACCTCTTCTTTTGGATGTTTCATAGTTATCTCAAGCATGAGATATCCAAAAATGAAATGCCAGTTTGCCCTTCCAAAGCCTCCTCTTCATATAGTTTTTCTCCTCTTAGTGAAAAACCTTGAAATAATTCCTGATTCATCAATTTCTCTCACTCCTCACATCCAATCTATTAACAAATCCTTCAACTCTAGCTGCAGAAGAGGTGCAAGTTTACACCATTCTGCATCTTCCTCTACTCCCGGCACTCTGGTTCTCAAGCTACCATAACTCAATTGGATTACAGCAACAGCCTTTAGATTCATCTTCCTACTTCTATCATCATCTGTCTTACAGTCCGTCCTCCACAATACAGCCACAATTATCCTTTTAAAATTAAATCGGATTATCTCGCTCCCCTGATCAAAACCCTCAGTGCATTTTCTGCTCACTAAGGGTAAAAGCCAAAGCCCCTATAATGTTCTACAAGGTCTTACATTATCTAGCTCTCACTACATCTCTCATTTCATCCATTATTCTCCCTCTTTTACATTCTCTTCTTGCTACTCTAGTCTTGCTGCTTCTTGAACATGGTGAGTACACAAGGCCTTTAACCCTGTTATTTTCCTGCCTGGATAGCTCCTCCAAGTTACCCTCTTGGCTCCCTCCCTCACTTCCTGAATCTCTACTCAGATGTAACTTATCATTGACCCTAACCAGCTATTCATCTCATTCTGCTTCATTTATATCTTTTTAGACTTTATCGCTTTCAGATATGCCTTATTTGTTTATTTAATATTTTCACCACTACTACCACCACCAGCAGAATATAAGCTGCATAAGAGCAGAGTCTTTATATACAGCACCTTGAACAGTGCCTCGCACAAAGTAGGTACTCAGAAGAATTCTTGGAAAATATTTATGATACAAAATATAGTTATACTAATTATCTTTAAAAATGAAAACAGATGTTTTGTTGTTCTTTTGAATTAGGTTTTTAATGGAAAGAGTTTTAAATAGTTTAATTTTGAGCCCTTAAAACCTTTAAAATTACATTTATTGATATTCAAGGAAACTTATTTTGGCATTACCCTCAGCCCAAACAGAAGTAAAGATATTTACATCTCAGATTTTTAAAACAATATTTTTATGAAACAATTTCTGGCTCACAGAAAAATTGCTAAGTAGTACAAAGAACTTCCATGTATCTTTCACTAGATTCACAACCACTTTTATATGATACAAGACAAGTACAATGTTTCCACATTTGTTCTATTGTCCTCTCTCATGTTGTAGGGTCCTCGGTTCTCCCCCAACTGTCTTTCTGTATTCTGACCAAAAATCATGAAGTGCCTTGACCACTTTGTGACCCAGCTAGCTGCAGGCCTTTCCCAGGAGGCTTGAACCAAAACTGGGGCCTAAATATTCACAGGTATCTAAGACATTGCCCAAAACACTGAAGCAAACTGTCCCTGCCCTGAGCCAAATTCCTTAAAATCTTAAACAAACTTCATACCCTGACCCCCACACTGGCGACATACTTAGCGAGAACACCTCTTTTCTCTGTCATGAGGATTGCTGCAGCACTCTGTAAGTAACTTCCCCTAATAAATGCTTTGGCCTGATCACCCTGGCATTTAGTGCTTCTTTCTTTGGAATCCCTACCAGCCCAAAACACACGCTTATACAAGGGAGTAAGTTGCAGACATCATGCCCTTTTATTCCTGAATATTTCGATGTAATACTGATTTCTTAATATCTACTAATTTCAAATGGGAATAAGTAATCTAAATACCATTAGCTGATGAACATAAAATATAAGCCCACAATACAATTCTTTCTGATTGTGTTAAGATTAAGATAACGCATATACTAAGTTCTTAGATGCTTAATGAGTATGTTCTTTATTCCTCTCATAAAAGAGCATAGAAACACCTAGTAGTATAACTTGGTGAGCTTGGACCAAAAAAATGACACGTCCTATAGAAAAAGTAGCTTGAATTGGAGCTACTGGTCTTGTGTATTAGTAATATTTCTACCAGAAAAATGAATGCAGATTGTATGTGATTGTCATGCTGGACCCCTATTAACCTCAGCAGGGATGGCACCAGGTTTAAAAGGCCGAAGAAGAGACCCACATACAGCATATAAGACATGGGGTTTCATTTGAGAGAACTCACATACCAGGGCAGTCCAGTTGTAGCAGTCTGAACAGGAGAACCAGTCACTGCTTGCAAAAAAAGCATGCAGTTTATACAGCACTTTCGGTTAGCAACCGCCCCCACCAGCCAGCAACTTCCACGTGGCAACACTTATTTCTTCAGTTAAGTTATTGCTTTCAGGTGTGTCTGTTATACAGCGTCATTCTCAGGGTATGCTTAATTAAGAGATTGCTGTCACGTAAGTCTACCATACAGTGATAGAGGCAATAGATTATCACAAAGCTTTTAGGAATAAAACAAACAAACAAGCCAATGCAACAACAAATCCTTATAGCAATTCCCAGGTAAAGGAGAGCATGCAGAGTGAGGAGAAAGGGGGGTGAAAAATGGAGGAAGAATTTGAGCTGAACTGATAAGGGTGGCTTGGGTTCCAATGAATAAGAAAAGGAGAGGAGGGGGCTATCTTAAGAACCAGGCCAAGAGAAAGACCCAGAGACAAGAATGTGAAATATGTGCTCAGGGAGCCACAAGGAGACTAGTATGGTCAGAGTGGAAATGTACATGTAAGAGAACAGCACAGAGACTTCAGACAAAAGTGGTACGGCCTGATTGTAAAGGACCCTGCGTTTCAGCCTATGGGTTTTGAACCCATTGAAAGTGTTTAAGCAGAGAAGCGAAAGGAAACCACTGAAGTTATTTGAACAGAAAAGTAAAGAGCTCAAAGTGAGGCTCTAAGAATATTTTTAGAAAATTAAGAAATTGAAGAGGAACTGAATTGAGCCACTGTGCCCAGCCTACACCTAGGAAACATTTTTTAAAAATAATTTATGTTCCTTCCTCCAGAAATTCTGATTTAAGAGCTCTGGAAGAATATCACAATGATTCAGCTGTATTGAGCCGTTGAGAAGATAAAATATAAAGGATTTGTTGAATGAATGAGAAGTCAGTTATTATTTTAAAATTTTAGGCCTAAATATCTAAAACGTAGTGATATTATAATAAATCAAGAACCTCCTTAGAGGGTAATCTTTATGAAAAATGGGACCACGTCATCTTTATTTGCCAATGAATTCTTAGTGACTAGTGTGGTGCCTGGTGGCTGGTGGTCATTCGGCCAATATTTGTTGAAAACATGAATGGATTAATTCAGGAGAATAAATGAAAAAATAGTTTAGGACAAAATAAATTTTTGAGAGCATAAAGAGATAATCAGCAGACCACTAGAAATACAGACTGAAAGTTAGGAGATTGTTAAACTGAAGTGATCTAACATCTAAGCGTATTAGAAGCATCAGTCTAACATTAGAGGTTTTAAAAACATACTTAGCACGGGGGATTTTTTTAAAAAATAAGATATTGTTTTCACTTTCAAGATACTAAATCCATACTTAGATTGCTTTTCTAGATGAGAGTGATAATTTGATGAGATTTTCAAAAAAGGTGAGCCGGAAAATATTAGCAGAACAAACAGATGTCAGAATGGAGAAGGTTAAGAAATCTGTGGGAAACTGAAGGCATGAAATATAAGTCACCCTTTGAAGAAATTTGGAAATGAATGCAAAAATGGGAAATAGGACAATTAATTTAAGAATCAAAGGAAGCTTATTGCAATTTGGGATACAAAACTAATTTTTTTTCCAGTATAAAAGGAATTAGGTACAGAAAGATTTCGTAATCACCTTCCTTTTTGCTACTTCTATGTTCTTTACATGTTTCCTTTGTTGCCCAAATCATACCACAGTATAATTAAGTCTGTATTTCTGCTTCCCTTTCTTGACTCCTCCTTGACTATCTCATTCTCCTTTGTAGTCCTCGCATCTGGCGCTTATGAGGTGTTCAATAGTTTGTTGAGCCTGAACTGAAAACTCAAAATGAGAGAGGTTAATTGAAGGAACACGATCCTGAAAGAGGTAGGTATGTTTAAGGTGGAGGAGAAAGCCTTGTGTAGGGGAGGGTGGTGGTGAAGACATTTCAGCCTTTGAGACAAGGAGAGAGAACTGGCTCTGTAAAGTAGAGGCTCATTAGGAAAAACAGCGGTAGAAAACTAAGGCAATCCCATTAGATGAAGTTGATTTGCTAAAGTGGAGGGTTGTCTTCTGAAAGGTGTGGAAGGGAAGCTGAGGAGAATATTAAAATCACCTAGGAAACTTTTCTTTTTGTGATGGAGTCTCTCTCTATGGTCCAGGCTGGAGTGCAGTAGCACGATCTCAGCTCACTGCAATGTCTGCCTCCCCAGTTCAAGCGATTCTCCTGCCTCATTCTCCCAAGTAGCTGGGATTACAGGCATGTGCCACCATGCCCAGCTAATTTTCTTCTTTTTTTTTTCAAGTAGAGACAGGGTTTTGCCATGTTGGCCAGGCTGGCTGGTCTCAAACTCCTGACCTCAAGTGATCTGCCCATCTCAGCTTTCCAAAGTTCTGGGATTAGAGTCATGAGCCACTGTGCCCAGCCTATACCTAGGAAACATTTTTTAAAAATAATTTATGTTCCTTCCTCCAGAAATTCTGATTTAAGAGCTCTGGAATGAGACCCTTAGCTTTGACATTTGTAAAACTCTTGGGTGTTACTAATATGCAGCCAGAGATAAGAATTGCTGGCTTGGTAGAACTTTAGTATTCAAATGCAAGTACTTAGCATCAATTACTCATACTGTCTAGATTTCAAAGAGAAGAAAATGACAGTAGACCAGGAAATGTCATGTCTACTAAGGCAGTGAATGTGATCATTCTATGTATTATACTTCACTGACTCTCATCTCTGCTTCAGCTGGTATAAAAGAAGTTGTCAATTATGGTGCTGGTTTTTCTCTACAAGCTCACAGACTTCTGAGAACGTAAGTTATCCTTAATGACATTTCTCTCTCTCAGGTTAGAGATTGGAACTCCTTTACTCATCTGAATGCAGTTTTTATTTTATGCAAGTTAAAATGCAAAACTTCATAAGCATAACAACCATGTTACTACTGAATACCAGATATCTCAGGTGGAGCAATAGAAAGATCTCAGTTTATTGATAATTTTAACACCATCGCAGTCACAAATAAGATCACTTCACATAGTTCTGCTAAGTCTCTAACCACATCATCAATAAATGGAAGTGGGCCTGTATTTACTTAATAAACTGATTAGAGGAGATTGAATGCAGAGTGTTAAGGATAATAATAATCTTTGGCAAAGAAAGGGAAACTAAATGAAACACCAGTCTGCTTAGCTCTTATATAAAAGTAGTAGTTGGTTAACATCCACAGTAAATAGAAACTTGCAACCTGCTCCCGGAAATTGTTCTCTTTTACTTTGCTTCAATTATTTACTTTACAAACATCAAAAATTATTCTGAAACCACTCAATGTTTAGTCTTCTTTCGAAATTAATACAAAACAAGTTTCTTTCATCCAAATTTAGTCTCAAGAATAATAGCTAACATTTTTTAGCTTCCTATTACTTGTCAGACACTGAGCTAAATGTGTCATTTCATTTAATCCTTATCATGTCACCACAAGATAACAGCTATTATTATTATCCTAGTTTACAGAAGAAGAAATTAAGTGTCAGAAAAACTTGCCCACGGTCACAGCCTGTAAATGGAAAAACCAGAATTAAACCCAAATCTTTCAGCAAACGCTGGGCACAGTGGCTCATGCCTGTAATCCCAGCACTTTGGGAGCCCAAGGTGGTGGAACACCTGAGGTCAGGAGTTTGAGACCAGCCTGACGGACATGGTGAAACCCCATCACTACTAAAAATACAAAATTAGGCCGGGTACGGTGGCTCACATCTATAATCCCAGCACTTTGGGAGCCTGAGGCGGGTGGATCACAAGGTCAGGAGATCAAGACCATCCTGGCTAACAAGGTGAAACCCTGTCTCTACTAAAAATACAAAAAAATTGCCGGGTGTGGTGGCAGGTGCCTGTAATCCCAGCTGCTCGGGAGGCTGAGGCAGGAGAATGGCGTGAACCCAGGAGGTGGAGCTTGCAGTGAGCCGAGATCATGCCACTGCACTCCAGCCTGGGTGACAGAGCGAGATCAGTCTCAAAAAAAAAAAAAAAAAGAAAGAAAAGAAAAAAAACATATATATGGTGGCATATGTATGTAATCCCAGCTACTTGGGAGGTGGAGGCAGGAGAATCGCCTGAACCCGGGAGGCAGAGGTTGCAGTGAGACGAGATCATGCCATTGCACTCCAGCCTGGGCAACAAGTGTGAAACGCTGTCTCAAATAAATAAACAAATCTTTCAGCATAAGCTCAAGTATTTAACCACTGTGTTATATTATATATCAGAAATTAGAGCTGAAAGCAATTACATGTATCTTAATTAATCTGGGGTGTCGCAATTTCTCTGGATAGTCTTCTTTTTGTGTTCTCACAAACTTCTTAAATTGAGAACATACCTGTGTGAGAAAGGCTCCTGCTATTCTTTTGCACACAGCAAGAGAATGCTTATACTATGTGGGTTTTTGTTATTGATTTTTTTTTTAAGGAAAGTATATGTTTCAGCCCACTTGCATAGTAAGGTATTTATAGGAATTGGAGACAAAGGGTTGGAGTAGTCAATACAAGTATATTGAAGGACAAAGGCTGTATAAAACTATATGAAGTGCCTGTAGTGTTTAGATTTATGTTACTCTATTGCCATCTTCTGGTTTTATTATAAAATGCAGTTTATAAATGTTCTGGTTGTACAGATAGGGAAGAAATATTTTCATAGCATTATGTATCACAGAATGTGAACTTTGCATACCTTTGGACTAAGCTCTTTGCTTTATATATAATTTACTCATTTGTTAATTCATGTATTAATTAAACAAACATGAATGAAACTAGGATTGAGCTGAGTGCCTGTGGGAGGACAGCCAATATATGGCTCATTCTATAGGGAAAACCTAGAGCCTTAAGGAAAGTAAAACATTTATTCAAAGTCATCCAGATGTTCCACAGACACATGGCAGCCAGAGTTTATCATTACGCAAATAAATATATATATATGTGTGTGTGTATATATATATTCCTTAAAGTTATATGAAGCACTTAATTCTTTCAGAATATATGACTCTTTGAAAAGTCATGTGAAGTAATACAAGAATACAATATCCAGCCCTTGTCTACACCCTTCTACTCTTATGCCCTGCCATTGTTCCCTTTGAATTTAATGTTCAGCATTATTGAAACTTTGTAGTCAGCTGCACACAAGTTGGAGAATATTGTTCATTAAAACACTATAGCATTGATAAAATTTAATAAACCCAAATGTATCTGTAGAACAGGACAAATACGAAATCAGATGAAATTATCCTGAACTTTTAATGCCTTAGAGTTGACATATCTATAAAAGAGGAAGCAGCAAACTGGTAACCCACTAACTGAAGCTAGCTAAATCCCACTTTGTTCAATCTGCATTGTGGATTTCTTTTCAATTACTTACAAACTTTCAAATATTAGGATATTTATATAACAATCCTAGTTTTTTATTATGCTTGAAAAATAGAAATATCTGCAACTGGATGAGCACTGCTAAATGGTAACAAATGGGCTGGCACTGAGTAGACTTTGTCCTCTTTGGATGGGGCATGGATTCTCAGTTTGCCTTAGTCCCCACTAGATATCCCTGTATAATCTATTTTTGTATGTAAAATTATTCCCTCTTTAATAGAATATTTCAAGCATAAAAATATTATACAATAATATAACAACCACCTGAGTACTCACCACAAAGGTTTTCAAATATAAGTTTACAAATAGAAATGAAGTATTTTGTAAAACTCTCCCGTGATCCCATTCCTGCCCTCCCCATCATGAAGTAACTGCTATTCTGATTTAGTTCTTATTATGTTGCAGGAAGTCAGGGACCCCAAATGGAGGGACCAGTTGAAGCTGTGGCAGAAGAACCTAAATTGTGAAGATTTCATGGACATTTATTAGTTCCCAAAATCAATACTCTTATAATTTCTTATGCCTGTCTTTAATCTCTTAATCCTGTTATCCTCATAAACTGAGGATATATGTCACCTCAGGACCCTGTGATGATTGCGTTAACTGTACAAATTGTTTGTAAAGCATGTGTGTTTGAACAATATGAAATCTGATTGTAAAACATGGGTGTTTGAACAATATGAAATCAGTGCACCCTGAAAAAAGAACAGAATAACAACGATCTTCAGGGAACAAGGGAAGTTAACCATAAGGTCTGACTGCCTGCGGGGCCGGGCAGAACAGAGTTGTATTTTTCTTCTTGCAGAAAGCAAATAGGAGAAATATCGCTGAATTCTTTTCCCAGCAAGGAATAACCCTAGGGAAGGAATGCATTCCCGGGGGTAGGCCTATAGACGACCACTCTGGGAGTGTCTGTCTTATACAGTTGAGAGAAGGGATGAAATATGCCCTGGTCTCCTGCAGTGCCCTCAGACTTACTAAGACTGGAAAATTCCAGCCTGGTGAATTATAATCAGACAGGTTGTCTGCTCTTGAACCCTGTTTCCTGTTAAGATGTTTATCAAGACAATGCATGCCCAGCGGGACATGGACCCTCATCAGTAATTCCAATTTCGCCCTTGCCTTGTGATGTTGCTCTGCCCTTGTGATCTTTTATTGCCCTTTGAAGCATGTAATCTCTGCGACCTACTCCCTATTCGTACACCCCTCCCCTTTTAAAATCCCTAATAAAAACTTGCTGGTTTTGCAGCTCAGGTGGGCATCATGGAACCTGCCAATATGTGATGTCACCCCCAGAGGCCCAGCTGTAAAATTTCTCTCTTTGTACTCTTTCTCTTTATTTTTCAGACTGGCCAACACTTAGGGAAAATAGAAAAGAACCTACGTTGAAATATTGGGGGCTGTTTCCCCCAATATTATTATTCACATGCATATTTTATACTTTGATGACAAATGTAAATATTCATAAACTCAGTATACTATTTTTTAAACTTTTTATAATGATACGCTTTGGGTGTGTCCCCACCCATCTCATCTTGAATTGTAGCTCCCATAATTCCCATGTGTCATGGGAGGGACCTGGTGGGAGTTAACTGAATCATGGGGGTAGGTCTTCCCTGTGCTGTTGTCCTGATAGTGAATAAGTCTCATGAGCTCTAATGGTTTTATAAAGGGCAGTTTCCCTGCACACACTCTTTTGCCTGCCACCATGTAAGATGTGACTTTACTCCTCCTTTGCCTTCCGCCATGATTGTGAGGCCTCCCCAGCCATGTGGAACTGTAAGTCAATTAAACATCTTTCCTTTATAAATTACCCAGTCTCAGGTATATCTTTATTAGCAGCATGAGAACAGATTAATACATATAAAAAGTATCGTACTATAGAAAGTCTGGGCCAGGTGCAGTGGCTCACGCCTGTAATCCTAGCACTTAGGGAGGCTGAGGTGGGTGGATCACGAGGTCAGGAGATCGAGACCATCCTGGCTAACACGGTTAAACCCCGTCTCTACTGAAAAATAGAAAAAATTAGCTGGGTGTGGTGGTGGGCACCAGTACTCCCAGCTACTTGGGAGGCTGAGGCAGGAGAATGGCATGAACCTGGGAGGCGGAGCTTGCAGTGAGCTGAGATCATGCCACTGCACTCCAGCCTGGGCGACAGAGCTAGACTCCATCTCAAAAAAAAAAAAAAGTCTGTGCTCTGGTTTTCTAACTTAGTGTTATATTTTGGTTTTTTGTTTTTGCTTTTTGTTTTGAGACTGGGTCTTGCTCTGTCACCCAGGCTGGAGTGCAGTGGCATGATCTCAGCTCACTGCAAACTCTGCCTCCCAGGTTCAAGCAATTCTCCTGCCTCAGCCTCCCCAGTAGCTGGGATTACAGGCACCCACCACCACACCTAGCTAATTTTTGTATTTTTAGTAGAGACAGCGTTTCACCATGTTGGCCAGGCTGCTCTCGAACTCCTGACCTCAAGTGATCCACCCACCTTGGCCTCCCAAAGTGCTGGGATTAGAGGCATGAGCCATCATGCCCAGCCAATTTAGTGTTATATTTTTTAGATTTATCCATATTACCATTTTAACTCCAATACAGTATTCTACTGTAGACTATGACAGAATTTATTTATATATTCTGCCTACTAATAAACACTTAGGATACTTCTAATTTGTGTGTGATTACAAATAATTCTGCGATACACTTATGGATGTCCTTTTGTGGGCAGATGTGTTTTTTTTCTAGACTGGTGGTTTCAAACATTAGTGTGTTTCAGAATCACATGGAGGGCTGGTTAAAACAAAGATGGGGGAGTCCCACCCCCAGCTTTTCTAATTCAGTAGATCACAAACATTCAAATAATATATTCATTACAACACAAAGAGTTAATTTCGCGCTTTAATCTAAAAATATTTTTATATATTTGGTCTTTTGTCATATTTTGATATTTTTCTTATTTTTTTCTAAACCTTTTCACTATGTAGAAGCAATTTTTCTATATCGTTTTGTTACCTAAGAAATTTTACACTTTTGTTCTAGTGACAATTTTAGAATGATGTCTTAATGTAAAACCCATTGATCCTCTATTAACTCTCTCCTATGAACAATGATAAAATTAGTCTGTTTCATTAACTGTCCCTTAACCTTTCTATTTCACCATTCATTTTTGGTGAATAATATTATTCTTCTAGTTGTTTTCCTTTGTACTATTAAACATGATTCCCTAATCAAAACTGCATGCAGTCCAATACTCATTCATGATAAGAATTCCCAGCAAACTTACGAGTAAAAGAGAATTTTCTCAACTTGATAAAGAACACCTACAAAAAAAAAAAACCTACAGCTAACATTACACTTACTTTGATAATCTGAAAGCTTTCTTACTAAGGTCAGGAAGAAAGTAAGGATGTCCCTTCTCACCACTCCTTGTCAACATTTATTGGAAGTCCTAGTTAATGCAATAAGACAAGAAAAAAATAAAAAGTATGTAAATCAGAAGGAAGAAATAAAGCTGTCTTTGTTCACAGATGATGTGGTTAATGTATAAAATCCAGAAGAATCGACAAAATGTCCTGAAACTAAAAACTGATTATAGCAAGATTATAGGATACAAGGTTAACATACAAAAGTAAATTATTTTCCTATATAGTAAATTATTTCCCTATATATGAGCAATGCATAAGTGGAATTTGGAATTTAAAACATAATACCATTTATATTAGCACCCAAGAAATGAAACACATATGTATAAATCTAAAAAAATATGTGCAAGATCTATATGAGGAAAAGTACAAAACTCTGATTTCTTTTTATCAAAGAACTAAATAAATGGAGAGATATTCCATGTTCATTGACAGGAAGACTGTGACATTGTCAAAATGTCAGGTTTTCCCAATTTGATCAATAGATTCAGTGCAATCCCAATCAAATTCTCAGTAAGTTATTTTGCATATATCAACAAATTGGACTCTAAAATCTACATGGAAAAGCAAAAGACCCAGAATAGCCAACACTGTATTGAAGGAGAAGAACAAAGTCAGAAGTTTGACACTACCTGACTTTAAGACTTACTATTAAACTACAGTAATCAAGGCAGTAAAAGAATAGACAAACAGATCAATGAAATAGAACAGAGAATTCAGACCCATAAAAACAGAGTCAACTAATATTTGACAAAGGATCAAAGGCAATGCAATGAAGCAAAGATTCTCAATCAGTGGCATTACAACAACTACACATCCACATTTTAAAAAATGAATCTAGAAACAGACTTTACACCTTTTACAAAAATTCAAAATAGATCATAGACAGAAACAGAAAATGGAAAGGAAAAAAACTGCTAGAAGATGACATAGGAGAAAACCCAGATAACCTTGGTTATCACAATGACTTTTTAGACATAACGCCAAAGGCACAATCCATGAAAGAAACAACTGATAAGCTGGACTTCATTAAAATTTAAAACTTCTGCTCTGCAAAAGGCACAGACTGAGAAAAATATTTGCAAAAGGTGTATCTGATAAGGAACTGTTATCTAAAATATACAAACAATTCTTAAAGCTCAGTAAGGAGAAAGCAGGTTTAAAACCTGATTTAAAAATAGGCCAAAGACTTTAACAGACCCCTCACAAAAGAAGACATGCAGATGGAAATAAGCATATGAAAAGACGCTCCACATATGTTATCAGGGAAATGTAAATTAAAGCAACAATGAGATACTACTAGCCACTGGGAATGTTTTTGAATGAACAAAATCCAAAACTCTGACAACACCAAATGCTGACAAGAATGCAGAGCAACAGGAACTCTCATTTCTGATGGGAAAGTAAAAAGATACAGCTACTTTGGAAGACAGCTTGCTGGTTTCTTACAAAACTAAACATGCTCTTACCATATGATCAGCATTCACATTCCTCAGTAGTTATCCCCAGTGAATTGAAAACTTATGTCTTAAAAAACCTATACCTGCATGTTTATACAGGCTTTATTCATAATTGTTGAAACTTGGAAGCAACCAAGATATCCTTTAGTAGGCAAACAGATAAATAAACAGTTGTACAACCAAACAATGAAATATTACTCAGCACTAAAAAGAAATAGACAATCAAGCCAGAAAAAGACACGGGGGGGACCTTAAATACAAACCACTAAGTGAAAAGCCTACATGCTGTATAAGTCCAACTACATGACATTCTGGAAAAGGCAAAACCATAGAGACAGTGAAAAGATCAATAGTTGTTTAGGGATGAGCAAGGAGGAGGGAATGAGTAGGCAGAGCACAGAGGATTTTTATTCTATTATTTAATTATTTTTGTTAGGTATAATACTATAATGGTAGACACATATTATTATACATTTTTCAAAACCCATAGAATGTACAAACACCAATAGTTGGCTCTAATGTAAACTATGGACTTTGGGTGATAATGATGTGTCAATGTAGGTTCATCATCTTAACAACTGTACCACTCTGGTGCACTGATATTGATAGTGGGGAGGTATACCTGAGCAGGGCAGGGAATATATGGGAATTCTCTGTACTTTCTGTTCAATTTTGCTATGAACCTAAAGCTGCTCTAAAAAATAAAGTCTATTTTGAAGATACAAAAACAAATCACACTGTATGCAGGCCTTCTGCCAACAGTTCAGCTGCCAACCCATTTTTTATTTTTTATGTTTTTATTTTTTATTTTGAGATGGAGTTTTGCTCTGTTGCCCAAGCTGGAGTGCAATGGTATGATCTCAGCTCATTGCAACCTCCACCTCCCAGGTTCAAGTGATTCTCCTGCCTCAGCCTCCCCAGGAGCTGGGATTACAGACACCTGCCACCACACCCAGCTAATTTTTGTATTATTAGTAGAGATGGGGTTTCACCATGTTGGCCAGGCTGGTCTCGAACTCCTGACCTCAGGTGATCCGCCCGCCTTGGCCTCCCAAAGTGCTGGGATTACAGGCGTTCGCCACCATGTCTGGACTGCCAACCCATTTTTTTATAAATAAATATTGCTTTTGCAATTCAGAGTGAGCCCCTCACCTTTAGAAAGTATATTTTTCCTGGACCTTCTGAAAACTGCTGCCACTGGTGCTTTAACCATCCTCTGTGCTTCTTTTCACTTTTTCCTGTAGGCTTCTGCTCAATTTCAGCCCTACTCACATCATTTCCCACATATTTTTGCAAACGCAGGAGAAACTTTTTATACTTAAGGGCGAGTTCCTTACTTTCATGAAGCATATTTTTGTGGCTTTTGCCCAGTAGCATCCTGCGCTTGGTGGTTACAAAGGAGGGTTATGTCTTTTGCATTTCAGGAGAGACTTTTCTGCAAGCAGTTTCTTACATCCATCAATACTGGGCCCTCTCATTGTTCTATGTACTTTTTTTTCACTTCTTTTGAGGTTTTTATCAGTTCATGGGTGCTTTGTGAAGACTGTATTTATGTTAAACTCTGTAAAATATTGTCATCTCCTAATTCAGGAGAATATTGAGCTTGTAAGTTGTTACAAAAGGAGTTTATAAGTTGTTATTGTCTGTAAGTTGTTAGAGTTGCTTTTTAAATAATTTTTATGAGTAGAAAGAGAAAGATGTTGGCTCAGGTAGTCAGGTACATACCAAAAGCCTCCTATGGATGCAGAGGTCATTTATTATACTTTATCTAGTATGTCTACATGTTTCATAATGGAAAGAGCAATAGATGCTATGCACTGGCCATATTCTCCACTTCAGAAAGGTGGCCCTCATCCCCAGCTCTGGGAGTGTGGTGGACTGACAGCTTTCAGCTTTCAGCTTTCAGCCCAACCTCCAGTGGCAGCCCACATTCACCAGGTTGATGCTGGTCTATAAAGGCCTGGCACTCTTGTCTCAATTCACAACTCTGAAGCGTTATCCTATCTTTAGAGATCCCTGTGAGATTGGCTGAGGCCCTTGTTGCTACAACATTACGGTTTAATTCCTACTCCTGACTAATCCTATTTTCTTTTCTCTTCACAGATATTGATCTAAGACCACTCCTCAATAAACTTTCTACAGGCACATTTCCATCTCAAAGTCTTTTCTAGGGACACAGCCTAAGACCACTGGTTCGATGTGTGGACTCGAGGCAAATTCTAAAATAAGACTTTTGGAGCTGGATCACATGTCATCACTGGCAATGAGGATTCCATCACTGGAGGCAGAAAGAACATGAATATACCCGAGCAAGCTGTACCAATGCGATTGTTAAGACTTTCACGAGTAGTAAGCTCAGATGAGATGTAGATCAAAGTCAGTGCACTGAAATGAACCAAATCTGAGGCATTTGAGAAATTCAGAGGAAGAAGTAAATATTAGGCCTATGGTATTAGATGACCTCGGGGGATATATTAGTTTGCTAGAATCGCTTCTCAAAGTAGCACAAACAACAATAATTTACTGTCTCAGCTCTGAAGACTAGAAGTCTGAGATCAAAATTTCAGCAGGGTTGTTTCCATCTAAAAACTATGAGAGAGAACCCGTCCTACGGCTCTCACCTAGCCTCTGGTGGTTTTGCAGCAATGTTTGGTGTTTCTTGGCTTGCAGAAGCACCACCTTCATCTCTGCCTTCACTTGGCATGCTCCCTTCATGTCCAAATTTCTCCTTTTTTATAAGAATATAAATCATATTGAATTAGGTCAAACACCAATAACCTTATCTTAACTTAGGTGATTACATATGCAATTACCTTATTACCAACATATTGGTTGGGCACGGTGGTTCACGCCTGTAATCCCAGCACTTTAGGAGGCTGAGGCAGGCGGATCATGAGGTCAGGAGTTCGAGATCAGCCTGGCCAACATGGTGAAACCCTGTCTCTACTAAAAATACAAAAATTAGCCGGGATAGTGGTGCACGCCTGTAATCCCAGCTACTCGGGAGGTTGAGGCTGGAGAATCACTTGAACCTGGGAGGCAGAGTTTGCAGTGAGCTGAGATCATGCCATTGCACTCCAGCCTGGGCAACGGAGTGAGACTACATCAAAAAAAGAAAAAAAAAAAGAAAGGAAAGAAGGAAGGGAGGGAGGGAGGGAGAGAGAGAGAGAAAGAGAAAGAAAGAAGGAAAGAAAGAAAGGAAAAGAAAAGAGAGAGAGAGGAAGGAAGGAAGGAAGAAAGAAAGAAAGAAAGAGAGAGAGAGAAAGAAAGAAAGAAAGAAAAGAGAAAAAGAGAGGAAGGAAGGGAGAGAAAGAAGACATGAATTTTGGGGAACACAATTCAACTCATAATAGAGGTGAGGGGGAGATGTGTTAGGGAAAAATGAGAGGATAGAGGCAAATTAAATTTAATTTAATTCTCAATTAAAGCATAGATGTATAAACTCGGACATTCTTGAAAACATGTAAAGAGATTCTCATCTCTCTCATTTCAGGTGGAGGAATGGCTGAGGATCATGCCCAGGATTTGATTTCAAAGACATCGGGGCTCCAGAGAAAATTGAATTCTCAATCTTGGCAAGTTTGAGGGTTCACTAATTGGAAAGTACTGAGAGCTTAAAACATAGGATGAGGACTTTGGTTTGAGACAATCAAGAATCTCGAATCTCAGGTCCTCCTAAATCCTCAGGGTCCACAGAGGTGGCCCACTCCTCCCTGTTAAAGACTATTACTCTCTAATGACTCTCAGGTGAAGAGGCTGTGTCTTGAAAAGCAATATGTACATCCTTCAAGATCTATTCTCATTCCCTCTCTTCTGGCCACAAGAACAATAACTCAGGTTGTCACAATATAGTCTGGTAGAGGAAGTGCTGAGCCTACTAATATAGGAATAGAATTCTATCTCAAATGAGCTTCAGGAACTAGCCAACATGTACGGGCAGGAGGGATGAGAGTATGTATGAGATTGGATCTTTACATTGATGGACCAAGAAGAATTGAAAATAAAGTTAAATAAAGAGAGGTAGGCCAGGTGTGGTGGCTCATACCTATAATCCCAGCACTTTGGGAGGCCAAGGTGAGCAGATTACTTGAGGCCAGAAGTTCAAGACCAGCCTGGCCAACATGGCAAAAGCCTGTCTCTACTAAAATTACAAAAATTAGCCGGGCGTGGCAGTACACACCTGTAATCCCAGCTCCTCAGGAGGATGAAGCAAGGGAATTGTTTGAACCCAGGAGGCAGAGGTTGCAGTGAGCCAAGAGCATGCATTTCGGCCTGCTCACAGAGCGAGGCTCTGTCTCAAAAAAATAATAAATAAGGAGAGGTTGACAATATGGGAGCACTCTCCAATGATATAATATTTAACACCCTATAAAGGACTTCTGTAAATGGTAATATTATGCTGCAAGGATATTTTCACACAGCGTGGAGAAAGCATTTGTCCACAGAAGTGAAATAGAAATACTAGAACTGACATGGCAGACAGCAGGAAAAGGGATCAAAAGACCCTTAGAAGCTGGCATGCTAAAATGGACATATTATGTAAGTCTGAAAAACCCAATAGAGGAGTATGTTGAACGACACTCTGTCTACAAAAATAATAAATAAGGAGCTCTAAGAGAGGCATAAGCATCATTAAATTCATTGGTTTCTATCTCCCAGAGGCCAGGGTTGACAGCTATTACAGAGCTGAGCTCTTTCACGAGAATTGAGATCGTAGGCTCCTAGATTAATAGAGGCCAGATGGGGGTACTTACCGATGAGAAGCAAGATGTGCACAAATGTTGTAATAACCAGTAAGGTTGAAGGATTAACCAGAGAGACTTGACCTGAAAAGAGAGAGACCTATGGAGATAATTAATAGAACAGCATAACTAGGAGCAAAACAGATGGGTAGCCAGTAAGGTATTGCTCAGTCTATAAAATCTAAACAAACCAAGACAGGATGATCAGGAGCTTGAGGGCAGTTGCTACAAAATAAAGTCACAGTGACCTCCTGCTCAATTTTCAGACATGAGCTACTTTTCAGACCCAGAACCCTCTTCAGACTGAAGAGAAACTGGAGAAACAATCCTGAAACACCACAGCAAAAGTACACAATGATAGTTCCCTCTTCTTCCCAAAAGGACCTACGGCCATTCACTCAGATGACTGAGAACTGTTAACATATATACTAGAAACCCAAAGTATTATCATGGAACCCATGACAGTGTGGTAATATATGGAATCCAGAAAATAAGTGGAGTCCTAGCCCAGATTTGCTTCACAGTGGATCCACTAGGTCCATGGACACACCACTGGTCATTCCCTAAATGTACAATGGAAACAGACATACATGGAATTTTTCAGAACTCTCACATTTGTATCTTGGCCTATGATATAAGAGCTGTTGTAGTGGGTGCATTAATTTTCTAGGGATACTGTAACAAAGTATCACAAATTGAGTAGCTAAATAAGAGAAATTTATTGTCTCACAGTTCTGGAGCCCAGAAGTCTGAAATAGTGTCGACAGGGTTGGTTCCTTCTGAGGAATATGAGGGAAGAATCTGTTCCAAGCCTTCCTTCTTGGCCTGTAGTTGGCCATTTTTTTCTCTGTCACTTCACATCATCTTCCTTCTATATATGTCTGTCTCCAAATTTTCCCTTCTTATAAGGACACCTGTCATAGTGGATTATGAGTCTACTCTATTCTTAACTGATTGCATCTGAACAACACTCTTTCCAAATAAGAGTCAAGAAAGGGGCCAGGAGCCAAGAAATGCGAGCAAGTTCTAGAAAAGAAAAAGACAGGGAAATGGATACTTCCCTAGAGGATCCAAAAGGAACACTTTGATTTTAGCCCAATGGAAGTGATTTCAGACGACAGAGTTGTCTGCATAAGTTCAATAATGGGTTTTTTAAAAACAATTGGAGACATTACTTATTTTACCAAGGCTGAAACTAAAATAGCCTCTTTTTAGGTAGAGTTGCAGCAAAACCAACTCAAAAGGAGTCTATATAGCCAATCAATTCTTGCTGCATTTTATGCAGACAATCAGGCAAGCATAATAAGCCTAAAACTTCCCTTGTACACAAGTTGGCCCTGCTATCATTTTCTCTTTAATAAAAAAAGGCGGCTAAAAAAATTGTTTCTAGGGTAAATTGTAACACTTAATACTAGATTTCAGTCTTTACTTTTTGAGTACAGATTAAATCACTATTTCTTGGCTACAATAATCCTCTAGAAAGTACCAGGTTATAATTTTTCTTCATATTTTTAGTTGATGCCCTAATGGAATAGGTTCCTTTTTCAGGCTCCTGACCTCCAGAACTGTAAGATAATAAATTAGTGTTCTTTTAAGACATCAAATATGTGGCAATTTGTTACAGCAGCAATAGGAAGTCGATACAGGAAGACAGAATTCTTAAGAGGTGAATGCAGTAAACTAGCAATTCCCAACTAGGACTCTGCCTTCCAGTTACTGATTCACAAAATCAGATGTGGGAGCAGGTACTTAAAAAATGTTCCTCAGGTGAATCCAATATTCACTCACAGTTGAATGAAAGCTTTCAGTAGGTAAATGAGAGATCAGAATTCAAAATTTCATGCAAGAAATAGGCCTTCTAAGCAAAAACTACATTTCATTACATCCTGGTAAGTATTTATAATTTTCTCAAGTTATTAAATCCCCCAACTAACTCAAACACTGTAACTAAATAGGTTGGGTACAAAGTCATAATTGTCAAAAGTACAATTTTTTACTCACAAAAGTACAATTTTGTGAATAGGTTTTTACCTTCTCACAAACTTACCACTTCATAAATTACAGATAGAGGCACTTTGCCAATATTCTTTAAGACTTTTCAGTATTTTACCTTCTGTACATGCCTAAAACTGTCACCAAATCTTTTTTGCATGTTTTTTGTTTGATATTTAATTAAGAAAAACAAAATCTCCATCTGTATAGGTCCCTCTACACTGTAATTTTGTATATCTCAAAATCCTTAGGAATCATCTGTCATTTCCGTAATGGCTCACTTACCCGTTTGTATCCACTCATCAAATATTTTTGAGTATTTAGCACACATAAGACTCCCCTTGCACATCCTTTGTACTTGTGGGGATACACAGACAAATAAGAGATAGTCCCTACCATCAAGAAACTATTTCATCTGTGCTTCATTAGCAATGTGTAAATAACTCTATAACTGTGCCTTTTACATCAGCTTATAATGTCTATGCCTATTTCTCTCCCAAGACGGCAAGCTCTTGAGGGCAAAAACCAGATCATATTCATCTTTGTATCTATAGAACTCGATAAATGTGTGCTTCTGTGGGTGCCGGATTGACTGAATCAACCTGGATGGGGAATAAGGTAAACACAAAAAAAATTCACTCTGCAAATCAAATTTTTAAGATGATAATATTTAAAAAGTCACATTATATTCAGAGGATTTTACAAGATGCAGATGACAGATATGGCACGGTCAAGGCCACATGGTCACCAAGCATTTCTTTCTCCTCCTGAGCATAAAGGAAGACAATATTTTTTAGACCCCTCACATCCAGATGGAGCCAAGGGAGTCCACGTGTGATCACATGATGAGTTATAGCCTATGGCACACATGTGAAAAGAGCATGGGCCACTTCCAGGCCTGGCCACTAAAGTCTCCCTTTAGATTTTAGATCTGCTCACTCTTGCTTTCTTGGCATCAAGTCCAGGGGAAGAGATTCTCTTTCCAGCCTCAGAATTGAGTTTATTTTCAGAGGACATGATTAACATGTACAGCTCTAAAATAATCACAGTGTGCAAGTTGCAAACTTTCAGCTGGAAGAATATAGCAGCCCCATTATATCCGTTACCTTTTGCTGCAGCCTGCATAACCCAAAATCACAGAAGTTCAATGGCCTATGGTGATAAGCATTTATTGCTCACATGCTAAGTCTGCTGGGATTTTGCTAGGAAGGCTCTGGTTCTTCTCATTGCCTTCTCACGGTATGGCAGGAACACAAAAGAATAATCAGTAATATGCAAAGCTTCTTGAAGCCTTGGTTCACTTTCGCCTAACTCTATTGGCCAAAGAAAATCAAATGTGTTGGAGAAATAAATTCCAACTTTATGGGAGGAACTCTGAAGGTATATACTAAAGAGTGTGGCACAGAGAAGGGTAAAGAACTGGAACTGTTGATGCAGTCAATCACATCCATGGGTAGAGTGGGAAGGGAATGTTTCTCCAAGGAAAAAGTGGCTGCAGTTAATAGAAAAAGTGGAAATAGGCTCTGTTTAGTAAGGCAACAGATGGCCACTTCTGACTGACAGACTTCAGGGAAAAGCAGGGTATCTGAAAATAGATGCTATATTACTTTCTCAGAGCTACTATAACAAATTACCATAAACTGGGGGTGGCTTAAAACAATAGAAATGTATTCGGTCACAGGTTGAGATGCCAGAAATCTGAAATCAAAATGTCAACAAGGCAATGATTCCTCCACATTTTGCCTCTTTCAGCTTCTGATTATAACAAATTACCATAAACTAGGTGGCTTAAAACAATAGAAATTTATTCTGTCACAGGTTGAGAGGCCAGAAATCTGAAATCAAAGTGTCAACAGGGCAATGATTCCTCCACATTTTGCCTCTTCTAGCTTCTGGTGGCCCCAGGCGCTCCTTGGCTTAGGTATCGAAAGAAAAGCTTGGAAATATAATGTCCCCCACCACCCAATATTGTTCGACTTTGTGTCCCCACCAAAATCTTATCTCAAATTGTAATCCCCACATGTTGAGGGAGGGACCTGGTGGAGATGATTGGATCATTGAGGGTGGTTTCCCCCATGCTGTTCTCGTGATAGAAGGAAGTTCTCACGAGATCTGATGGTTTTAAAAGTGGCAGTTTTTCCTGCACTCTTACTTCTCTCCCTCCTGCTGCCATGTAAGACGTGCCTTGCTTCCCCTTCACGTTCCACCATTATTGTAAGTTTTCTGAGGCCTCCCCAGCCATGTGGAACAGTGAGTCAATTAAACCTCTTTCCTTTATAAATTACCCAGTCTCAGGTATTTTTTATAGCAGTGTGAAAATGGACTAATGCAACCCCCCAAACTGGGAAGGAGCCTAGAGGCTATAGAATGACTTGGGCAAGTCCACCTTGATGAGTAGGTGAGTTTATTAGGACTTAACATATAGGGCATTCCTAGATAGTAGCAGGACAACTCTGGAGATTTGCCCCACATGCCACCCTTACCCCACCCATCTTCAAGCTGCTTTTAAGCTAATTTTCTGGCTTTTCTTCTCTGTGTGTGATGAGTGTTTTTCTTGGTATGTCCCCAGATACTCTCCCAAATGTTTGTGTTCTCAGGAAACACAACACATGGTGTTCCTTGGCTGAGCACCATGACCTTGGCTCACCACCCAGTCTTCAGGGTTCAAGCATTGGACATGCACCCTTAAGTAACCTGGTGGAGAACCCGTCACATTACACTTGGGGCTACAGACTCCAGTGTCTGTTACCATCTTCACATGGCTTTCTTCTCTGTGTTTCTCCTCTTCTCTTCCTGTACAGACAATTTTTATTCAATTTAGCATCTACCTGGTTAATCCAGGGTAAGATCTTTAACTTAATTTCATCTATGAGACTCTTTTCCCAAATAAGGTCACATTTATAGGCACCAGGGTTAAGACTTGGACATATTTTTGGGGGGCCACAATTCAACACACTATAAATGCTATTATAAAAGGTCAATAAAGGTAAAAGAAAAACTAATACAGAGTTTCTTTCTGGTAGTGGGAATGGACAGAAATGATGTCTGAAATATGTTAGAAGCAGAATCACTGGCATTTGGTGATTTCATGCAGAAGTGAGAGAAACTAGGCCAAGAATTCAAGCCTAAGTGGCATAGAGAAGAGTAGTACAATAACACTAACAGCTTAGGGAAGTTGCAGGGAAAATGGAGTAAGAGAAATGGTAAGTTTGGCTTGAATATAGTGTAGATTGGTGAAGATGAAAAGCAAATTGAAGTGTAAAGGAGACAAATTGATGATGATCATCTAGCTGATCCCAAAGTATCAAAAACTTGATTTTGAATTCAGAATTTTCAGAAGTTATATTTTGAATTTCATCTTGGGTCTGTATAGCCAACTGTTTATCATACACATCACTTTTATTCCAGGTAAATGGCTCTTGAAAGGAGAGTTTCTAGAAAAATCCTTAGCCAGGTAAATGGCTCTTGAAAGGAGAGTTTCTAGAAAAATCCTTAGTATTTTGTTTCTATTAATAGGAACAATTATGCTCCCCCAGTACCATAATGACCTCAAAGTGTTCAATATCATGTAATGTCTTTGAGATAACAGTAAGAAAATAGTAAGTTAAATTCTGGGTTCATGTCATGTTTATTTTGTAAGAGTCCAATTTCTTTTAAATGAGAAATTAGAGTATAGAGTCTCCTGAGAATCTCTATTAACTAGGATATGTTGTTAACCAGAACATCCCTATCTCATGACCATCAAGACAAGTGACAATCTGATACTGCCTTTCTAAAGATAGATGCCTTTAGTTATGGACAGCCTTCTGCATTTCACAGACAGGACTCTGAGCAGTTTCTTGCATCACAGATTTTCTTTGATCTCTTCTACAACCTCAATTATAGCCTGTTCTTTTTATTTCTGCCCTCAAAACAGTGGAGTCAAGTTGCTTCTAGAGAACTTACCAGCACAACTAATCCAGAGAGATTTAAAAAAACACAGGCTCCTCACTGTGGGATGCACAAACAAGCTGAGACACTTACTAGCTATCTGATCTTAAGGGAAACCACTTATTGTTTCTGTGCCTCAATTTCTGCCCTTCATCTCTCACCAAATGTGTATATCAAACCCAGATGTCTTGCTAATTAGCAAAGTAAATATCAGAAATATATTTTCATTGGTAAAATTAGTGACTTGTTCAATAAGTTAATCATCAATCAGATCTCACTGGAATAATAAGTGGTATTCAAGATATACGATTAAACTCAAATATTTCAGAAATGCATCCCATGCTTGGCACCTCAAGCTTGATCCTCAAAGAATCCAGTGTCCATCCATTGGATTTCTGATGCTAACTATAAAAGTAATAAAATCTTGCCTCTGGAATATTGTTGAGCCAGCTTGAAGTCATTAGAGCACTAAAGAGGACAGAGAGCTGGGTTAATACATGCCTATATAAGTGGTAGAATTTGGTCTGATATTTTTATTATAACCTATCATCAACTCAACGTGTGGGGAAATAGACAACCCCACTGATCTTAAGCTTTTCCGCAGTTAGTGCTATTTGCCAAAAAGATAAGAATCTCAGGGTTGTATGTGGTCAAATAAGCTCCCTTCACAACACTCATTACTTTGAGAAAAACATTTGTTTGAATTAAATAAACTTAATTAATTCCTACTTTCATAAATCCTAACGTAAGAGACCATGTATAGTACTCCCGAATAATAACAATTTTGGATGAAGAGCTAATATTTGCTGCTATCTTATTAAGAGACTTTACTTGCCAGCAATGTAAATATATTGTGATCAAAGATTAGTATAAACAAGTAGTATAAATTATCTTGGCTTTTAAGAGCTAAGTAAAGAATGAAGATGTCAGAATTCACCCCTTGACTGCATTCCTATTTAAATTCGAAAATCTAGGGTCACAAGAATGAGGCATGAATTTAATAAAACAATGAGTTTTTCACCACTATCCCCAGGGACCAGGAAAATTATCCTCTGTAGTAGTAAGAAATTCAAAGGTATAGTTAAGAAATAGAAACCTTATTTTTCCCCACTGTAATTCAATTATCAAACTCTAAGGGTGTTTCTAGTATAGCTCTAAATTTGCAATAGTGCACTAGGAGAAAGCCAATCTGTAAAGCAAGTTTCTATGTCATTGGAACAGATCAAGGTCCAAAGTGTCTCTCTCTCTTTCCCTCTAATGTTCTTGTTTAATGGAATGCACTTTCAAATGTAATTTATGCCTTGCTTTATGGATCACAAAGATATTTTGTTAAATATGCCATATGATAAATACTTATAAATTGTTTATCAACTCTTATACCATCACCCCAAGAAGAAAATGAGCTAAGATTTTCTTTAGCTGCAAAGGTGATTATCTCATCCAGAAGTAGCTGGGTGAAAATTCACAAAGCAAATGTTATTGACAGCCTATCAGTCTCTGAGTATGGAAACTATTTCCCTCTGAGTAATCAAAGAAAATCCCTGAGATTTCTTGCTGCTCTTTTCTGTCTTGCAGATAGGCCTAGTGGTGGGGGTTGGGAGGAGGTGGGATTTGCCCTCAATCTGTAGACTCCACCCAATCTGAGGCATGGATTGAGGCAACCAGCCAGCAGAGTCCAGGAAGCTGGCATAACCAGGCCTAACCAGGAAGGATGCAGTGTCTCTTCTGGCTTCTGCAATCTTTGGATCTGCCCTCTTTTATGAAGTGTGCCCTGGGATGGCAGGACTTACCTCTCGCATCACAGCAGAAGCTCCCAAGAGATGTTTTTTACCAGTCCTTCTCTTTTCATGCTGGTACCCAGTACCAAAGTCTCTCATGTTTTCTTTCCTTCTTTTGCTCTTAAGAATCCCAAAATCCCTGGGGCCAGGAAGGCCTTGGGCTTGGATCTTCAGGCAGAAGTGGGCTGTTTTCCCAACAATCTGTCACAAAACAATGAAGTCTTTCTCACCCACTCAATATTTCCAAGCTCCAGCTCCAATCCCAGACCATGTGTTCTGAAAATTCCATCTTGAAAGAGAGGTAGTTGATGCATACGAGGTTTTATCCACCTAAAATATAAGAAGGAAAAAAAATATTAAGGATAATAGTGTTTGTTATGAGTGGGGTGTTTTACAAACATTTCTTTTATCCTTACAACAATCTTGTGGGGTATCTCCATTTCTCAGTTGAGAAATCTGAGATCTGAGATAAGCAACTTGTTCAGGATTATACTAATATTATCTGGTTGATTGAGCCCATTTATTCTCCCCCTTCTCCACCTCCACCCCAAAATTCCCTTCCTCACTCTCTCTCTGTCTTTTCCTCCATGTTTCCAACTCTCATTTTCTAGATCAAAGTTCAAAATAATGAAAACAGTGGGTAATTAGCTTGTGAATAGATACAGGCTTAGCTCCATTGCACTCTAAGCACCTGATTTATATTTATTTGCTTTTGTCTGTCTCCACAGACAAGTTCCACAGGTTTAAAACATATGCTGTGTTTGAGACCAGCCTGGCCAACATGGTGAAACTCCGTCTCTACTTAAAAAAATACAAAAATTAGCCAGGTGTGGTGGCAGGCACCTACAATCCCAGCTACTTGAGAGGCTGAGGCAATGGAGAATCGCTTGAACCCGGAGGGTGGTGGTTGCAGCGAGCCAAGATGGTGCCACTTCACTCCAGCCTGGGCGAAAGAGCGAAACTCCTTCTAAAAAAAAAAAGGGTCTTTGTTCATTTCTGTTTATAATATCTGGAAGATCGCCTAGCATGTACGCATGTATAAGGCTTTCAATAAATACTTGTTGAATGAATTAATGGACAAGCAGATGAGTGAAATAGAAAAGTCTACAAATAGACCTAAATACATAAGGGAATGCAAACGATAGAGGTCATATTTTAAATCTGTAGAAAACATGGATTATTGCAATGAACTGAATGTTTACGTCCCCCTGAAAATTCATATGTTGAGAAATCCTAACTCCCAATGATACAGAAGGGCTGGACTCCTGGGTAAACCCCACCCTTAAGCTTGAAACCTCAGCCCTAAGTGAAAACAACTGACTCTGTTTTACTGCCCAAATGTTGCCTTTTTGGCCTGCCCCTGCCTCTATCTTATGCCCATGAAAGACTTCAGCTGGCACGGCAACACAAGCGGCTGAGCATCAGTGATACAAGTGGCTGGGCATCAATCATACAAGTGGCTGAGGGGCAAATAGAGAAACAACTGAGTGTCAGAGACTACAGGTAGACATGACTAACTTCAGACCTTGTGGCTTCAGAGAGGGGCCCAGGTGAAGACGGCTGGGCTTCAGGGAGTGATCACCTTCCCATCCCCTTTCCAGTTTCCCTTTCCACTGAGAGCCAGCACTGCTCGATAAAGTCTTCTGCATTCATTACCTTTCAAACAGTTCATGTGACCTGATTCTTCCTGGATGCTGGGCAAGAACCCAGGTGCCGAGAGAGCAGGGGCTGCCACCCTGACCCTCCACTGAGCTGGTTGGCACTTGGCCATCCTGGATGCAGAACTGAAAGAGCATTGGTTGAATATGCTTGAACACCACTACAGGGTTCGCACGGAGCCTGCTCCCACCAGAGAGGAACGCCCAGCGGATTCCAGCATTCAGTTCACTCAAGTTTCCACACTTGGCTGCTTGCATACTCTCTCCCACAAGGAGTGGCCAGCGATGGTTTGAATGAAATGAGCCACTCCAGTTCCTGCCTGCAAAGGGGGTCAAGAGCACTATCCCGTCTCACCAAGGTTATTAAAAGGTGGAGTTGGCTGGGCACAGTGGCTCATGCCAGTAATCCCAGCACTTTGGGAGACCTAGGTAGGCAGATCACCTGAGGTCGGGAGTTCGAGACCAGCCTGACCAACATGGAGAAACCCAGTGTCTACTAAAAATACAAAATTAGCTGGACGTGGTGGCGCATGTCTGTAATCCCAGCTACGCTGGGGGTTGTGGCAGAAGAATCTCTTGAACTCAGGAGGTGAAGTTTGCGGTAAGCCGAGGTCTCGCCATTGCACTCCAGCCTGGGCAACAAGAGTGAAACTCCATCTCAAAAAAAAAAAAAAAAAAAGGTGGAGTCCTTGGGAGGTAATTAGGTCATGAAAGTAGAGCCTTCATGATTGGGATTAGTGTTCTTATAAAAGAGACCCCCAAAGAGATCCCTCTTCCCTTCAGTCAAGTAATGTTACAGTGAGAAGACTGCTTTCTATGAGAAAGTGGCCCCTCACTAGACATCAATCTTCTGGCACCTTGATCTCGGACTTCCTGGCTTCCAGAACTGTGAAAAATACATTTCAGTTGCTTATAAGCCACCCAGTCTATGGTATTTTGTTATAGCAGCCCGAACCAATTAAGACAATTATTTAATAAATGGTGCTGGGAAAAATGGTTAATTATCAGGGGAAAAAAAATATCAGTATGCCAAAATAAGTTTCAGAGAGATCAAAAATTTACATATAAAAATATTTTATAAAAATTCTATGACTATGGGAGAAATTTTTGGTGGTCACAGACGGTAGAATTCCTAACTACTTCCACAAACCACTACAGTTCTTTGTCAATTAACACTGTAGTATTGCACTCTGCTGTTGGAAATGTGGTATATGTTTATGTGCACCTGGGATAAGAAGGGAGTCAGCTGTTAAGTACAGATGTAAGAGCAAGGGTGATAATTGTTTGAACAGAGCAGATGCTTCTTTCTCTTGATTGAAAGAAAGGAAGGATGGGCATGTAGATATATTTGAGAGAGGAGATGGGAAGTTGAAGGAGTCTGCAGCAAATTCGGATAAGCACAGGACGGCTAGTTTTGAAAGAAAATAAATAAAGCTCTTGAATTAAAAATGTGATTCATGGCCCACACAGTTTTAGTTCGTAAGCTGACACTCAACAATATTAACATTAAATTATAGATTAATTTGACTAAATATTTTCCCTTTGATAAAGACACCTATCACCCAAGGAATGTACTTTACAGAAGTAATAACTTCCAGTTTCATGTGGAATTTAAGCAAATACATTCAGGTTTCTATGGAAATAATGTTAAACCTATGTACTCAAATAAAGCTAAAAGTGTGGTGTTTTGGTTTTTTCTGTTTGTTTGTTTCTGAGACAGGGTATCACTCTGTCACCCAGGCTGGACTGCAATGGCGCAATCTTGGCTCACAGCAGCCTTGACGTCCTGGGCTCAGGTGATCTTTACGCCTCAGCCTCCTGAGTAGCGGGGACTACAAGCATAGGCCACCAAGCCTGGCTAATTTTTTGTAGATACAGGGTTTTGCCATGTTTCCCAGAGCCTGGTCGAGAATTTCTGGACTCAAGCAATCCACCTGCCTTGGCCTCCCAAAGTATTGGGATTACAGGAGTGAGCCACCGTGTCTGGCCTTAAAAGATTGTTAAATGGAGACCAGGTGGAGTTACTATGGCAAAGGACATGTATTGCCAGCAAAATCTTCCCATGAAGGCTTATCTTACCCTAAATACAAATCAGCTATGAAGAGGAATAATTCTGTATTATGCAAGCAAAATGGTTTAGCAATCATCCTTCTGACATTGTCCAAGATCTATATTACAGAATTACAGATGCTTAGATTTCTTTAGTCTAAGACTGTAATGCACTAAAACTTATGCAACACTTCTATACTTGATTAGATAAGTTTTGCTTTGCACCAGAGGAAATAAATAAATACTTTTTCTAATGAGCTCTGTATACAATGACTATAAAAAAAAGGAGAGCCCTAGAAGATAAATTTTATAACTTTTTTTTACTTTGAGCAGTTTTTCCTTATAAATGTGTATGACTAGTATTTTGGTCATATTATGTTATAGGTATGGCTCACAGAGAAGCAATTTAGAAGCAGATTAGGGTTTGAAGTTTGAAGTTTAAACAAATCCATTCTTAATCCTGACAATAAAGTTTACTGTCAAAATTGTTGGTTAGAGATACTTAAATTGCTATTTATTTTTTTAAAGAAAATGTTCCAAAACATAAACAGTAACTAGTTTTGAGACCATTGTCCTCTATAAGGGAAAAGAAAATATTTCAGACACATTTAACAAAACAGATGCCAATTTCAGTTTCTCAATATGTCATCAAGGTATTCTTCAAGCCAAATATAAAAATATATATATAATTTCTAATCACTCACTTTTTATACATTTATAAACAGGCAGATACAGATACAGGCAGGTACAGATACAGATACAGATACAGACACAGGCAGTTATTTGGGTTAAAGAAGCTGGCATTTTCATGGGGTTTAGAAAGGACCATGTAGTCCATGACATTTACTACCAGGTATCAGAGGAAAAGCATAAGCAGTTCCTTTTCTTGAACATTTGCCTTCTAATTGAACAGGCATTGGAATACACAAAGTAGAGGGTTTTCTTTTTTAAGGATTTGCTCTTTGTTTTGTCTACTACAAAATATGAGTATTTCTCAATGATGACAACAATAATTACCATTTATCGAATGTTTATTGTATTCCTGTCTTTGTGCCAACCACCTGACCTCCATTATCTGAAAAATCTTCCCAACAACCCTATGACATAGATATTGTTATTCTTCATTTACAGGTGAGTAAATGGAGGTTTACATTTGTATGGAACATGTTCTGCTACTTGAGATAATGGGAATAGGAGCCTAGGAGGGCTATAAGCAAGGAGCCAGCAAGTCTAGACACATTCCAGAGGACATTATGTCAGTCATGCAAGCCCTGTCTCAGCTTTCTTCCCAATCCTCAGCCTTTTTTCCCAACGGTATATAAATAATGTGGTGTTCCTTTCAATACAGGTGTCTCTGATGCTAGTTTGTTCCATTCTTGGTGAAGTTAATTTGAATCACATTTGGTTAGCATAATGTTTATCAGTTTTTTTCTACTATGTTTCCTTCTGTGAAATAAGAACAAATATGTTTATGAATGTAGAGTTAGCTGTGCTAAAATTAAATGAAAAGTCAAGCAAAGTACCCAGATAGTTTAGGCAAATTACCCAGGATTTCATGAACCCTTTGAGCCATTTATGTTTCCCTTGAGGGATATTTCACATCTTTTACCTGAGAGTTCTACAGGGCATGCTTTTATTAGTTGAAATGTCAATGAGGGCGACAGTAATTGTTCAACAGATGTACTTGAACTTGGACCTTTAAAAATTAACAGAACGGGCTGGGCTTAGTGACTCACGCCTGTAATCCCATCACTTTGGGAGGCCGAGGCGGGAGGATTACGAGGTCAGGAGATCGAGACCATCCTGGCTAACACGGTGAAATCCTGTCTCTACTAAATCCTGTATCGGATTAATTCGTTCTACTTGCTATTACCAATAAATAGCATGGGCTCCCAGAGCTATGCCTGGCTAACTCTATCACCTTCAAGGGTTTACTCAAACTATTCAGCCTACTTTAAGTAAATCAATTTCCAACGTTACAAAATAAACTTCATGTACATTTTTATGGTTAGGTATTTGCGCGTATTTGGGAGTTCCATAGCTTTCATCCGTTACTCAAAGCGCTTCAGGACCCTAAAAAGGCTCAGAGCTGCTTCGGTAAACAAGACAGAATGCCGCAAGCAAAGGCAGCAGTTTGGCTGTAAAATCCTATTGCTGACAGCCAAGAGGGGCGTATTCCCTCGCGACCAGCCTGTGGCGTCGTTGGGGCTCCGGAAGGGCGCGCGCGGCGCCTTTATCAGGGAGTGTGCAAGCGCTTTTTTGGGAGGACACCACAGGTGGACGCCTCAGCTGATCGTCCTCCCTCTCGGGGACCATGCCCCGAATCGCCGAGTAGCCGCAGAGTCGCCTCCGTCGCCCCGCGGCCCCTAGTGTTTCGGACATGGCCGCGCGCCTTTTCCGAGGGTCCCTACGCGTCCTGGGCGGCCACTGTGTGCCGCGCCCGCTGCCCGCTGCGCGGTGAGTGCCAGCCGGGACTTCCGCGGCTGCAGGCTCGGAGGCTGTGGGGTGGGGCAGCGAGTGACTCCTGTCGCTGGCTTGAAGCGGGGCGGTGCGCGCGCGGCTGGGAGTGCTCCCACACTCCGGCGCGGGGCTAGAGCTGGCCTCTTTTCCTGGATCCCGCGGACTGGGTGCAACCAGCTTCGGGGCGGAGGAAAAAGGGGTGTCAGCCGTGCCGCCCCGAGAACAGACCGCCGAGCCCACGTCGGGGAAAGCCGAAAGATTTCTCCAGAAGCTCATTCCGGAGCCCCAGTCCAACCCGTCTAGTTCAGCGGCCTGCAGTGGGACCCGGGAGCCTGCGTTTTGGAAGGTGGTGGTCACCCCCTGGGCCCGGCTGCAGGAGCGCGGGCTGCGATCTATGTCCCAGTTTGAGCTGTGAACCCGGCGTTCCCCACGGCTTAGACTCGCCGCGCGGTAGTGAACTTGGGACCCGGACTCAGTGCCCGGGCTGCAGCGCGGACCAGAAGTGTCCAGGACAAGCTGGGCTAGAAATGACCTGGCGAGGGTTCCATCAAACAAGGAAATTAGCTTTAGATTTATCAACAAATCTAACTACATACAGAGGATTAATGAAGAGAGAGTCTAAGTAGTTCAGTGACTACTAAGGTGGTGTTTATCATATGATCAAAAGTTTCAGATACTGACTGATGCATAAAATCTATTCACTGGGTAAACAAATTGGAAGCATGGAGAATTCATTATTTAATAAGGGTGAAGGAACTGGCAAATTTGCGAATGACAGCATTGGTGTAAGGTACTCTAATTTTCTTTGAGAGCTGTGAAACAAAATGCCTACTTTTCCTGGGGAGATTTGGGAAGACGTCACTGAGAAGGTGACTTTTCTTTAGGATACATACTTAACTCTTCCTTGGAACATTATAAGACAGTGATCCTCAAACTTTTTTTTTTTTTTTTTTTTTTAGACGGAGTCTCCCTCTGTGGCCCAGGCTGGAGTGCAGTGGCACGATCTTGGCTCACTGCTGCAACCTCCGCCTCCCGTGTTCAAGCAATTCTCCTGCCTCAGCTTTCCTGAGTAGCTTGGGACTACAGGCGCGCGCCACCACACCTGGCTGATCTTTTTAGTAGAGACGGGGGTTTCACCATATTGACCAGGCTGGGCTCGAACTCCTGACCTCGTGATCTGCCCGCCTCGGCCTCCCAAAGTGCTGCCTCAAACTTTTTGATAACAGGACTCCCTTATACTCTTAAACTTATAGGACCTCAGAGGACTTTTGTTTATGTAGGTTATATCTATCTGTCTGTCGTTTTCAAAAGGTATCTACATAACTGAGAAACTTCACAAATATTTAGTTTATTTAAAAGTTACAATAAGAAGCTCATTACATGTTAACATAAATAACAGTTTTTATGAAAAATAACTTTTCCTAAACAAACAGAAAAAAAGTGAAAAGAGTGACATAGTTTTACATTTTTACAACTCCCTTAATGTCTGACATAATAGAAGATAACCAGATAACTATATCTGCTTCTGTATTATCCATTGGCGTAAGTTAGTTTGATTGATGCATGGCAAGAAAATCTACCCTCAAATAGAGAACACTGGAAAAAGGCAGACCTGAGAGACCCTCTGAATGGGCTGGGGGGCTACAATTTTGTTGTAACAGCTTTTTGACCTTTAACGTGCAAAGGAATCACCTGGGAATCTTGTTAAACTACAGCTTCTGATTCAGCGGGTCTGGGATGGGGCCTGAGATTGTGTATTTATAACCAGCATCCAGGTGTGTGCAGGGTGCTGGTGGAGATTGTCTCCCTTTTCAAATGTAGGAGACTTAAAAAAAATAACAATAGCCTAGCCAATAAGATTAGTTGCAGTTTATTGCCTTAGAGAAAAAAATGCCAATTTTTCCATTACAGATTTCTTCATCTTTAGACTGAGAAATACATGTTGCAATAAACTTGCTGCCAAGTGTTTTGATTTTCTTCCCTCTGCATATTCTCTCTTGACCACCTTTGACTGACCTGAAAGTGTTTATTCTTTTGGCATTTCTTTTGCTTTCCTGTGTCTTTATGTATTTTACTTAAAAATATTGCAGAGATTTCCTTAACACAGTATAGGCTATTCAATTTTAAGATCCAGTAAGACTTGATTTTAAATTCTGGCTCTATTATTTACTCATTATGTTGACAAATGATTCGGTGTCTTACAGCCCCAGTTTCCTAATCTCAGCATATTTTTTTCCTGAGGGAAATTCTCAAGTATGGAAAATCTATATGGACAAATACGTGCTTTATAGTTTTATCTCTACTAGCAAGAAAAAGGAGCCGATCATTTCCATTATAGGGATAAAGTAGATGTTAGTTTATTTGATGCAACAGGACAATGGTCAAGGTCCCCTGCATGTCCTGGTCCCCTGTTAGCTCTTCTTCCTAGAATCTCTGGCCTCATTTACTCTTCTCAGCCCACTCTGGCTACACTTGCCTCCTTGCTCTTTCTAGAACACATCAGACACCATTCAGACATACAGCCTTTGCTCTAGTTGTTCTTTTGTCCTAAAATTCTTTTATTCTAGAGGTATGCCTGGCTAACTCTATCACCTTCAAGGATTTGCTCAAATCTCACCTTTCTGGTTTAACCTACCCTGACTGCAGTATTTTTTTTTCTTTTTCTTTTTCTTTTTTTTTTTTGTTTGTTTTTAGTGACAGGGCTCACTATGTTGCCCAGACTGGTTTCAAACTCCTCAACTCAAGCAATCCTCATGCCTCGGCCTCCCAAAGTGTTGGGATTACAGGTGTGAGCCACCAAGCCCCGCCTACGTAACATTATTTCATACGGCAACCTCTGTCTCTGCCTTCCCCCAGGCACATACTCCTGATCCCTTCTCTACTTTTCTTTTTCCATAATACCACCTTCTAAGGTATTATATAATTTGCATATTTATAGTTTATTGTTTATTCAGTCTCCCTTTGTTGGAATGTAAGCTTAAAAGCCAAGATCTTTGTCCTCATCTTAGTCCTTTGTTCATTATTGTATCCCAAGTTACTAGAACAGTGCCTGGCACAGAATTGGTACACAGTAAATATTTGCTAACTAAATGAATGAATAAGCCACAAAAAAAAAATGATACTTAGGGAAACCTTAGAAATAGGTTGTAATAGCGACTGGGTGCAATAGCTCATGCCTGTAGTCCCAGCCCTTTGGAGGCCGAGATGGGTGTATCACTTGAGGTCAGGAATTCAAAACCAACCTGGTCAACATGGTGAAACTCCATCTCTAGCAAAAATACAAAACTTAGCTGGGTATGTGTGGCACGCGCCTGCCATCTCAGCTACTACAGAGGCTGAGGCAGAAGAATGGCTTGAACCGGGAAGGCGAAGGTTGCAGTGAGCCAAGATTGCACCACTGCATTCCAGCCTGGGCGACAGACCCAGACTCCATCTCAAACAAAAACAAAAACAAAAAAAAATGGAAAGAAACATGTAATAGTAAAAAGTTATTTTTTAAAAAACCCTTTAAGTCTACTTTGATTAATTACATGACATAGATATTTTCTGGATAAGGACTAGAAAAGAAAAGGCAGGGTCCAACTAAGGAAGAAATACACTAAATTGGAATTTAACGCAAAATAGAAAAAGCATCCTTTTGCAAGATTTGAATATATGATAAGTTTTTTAGATGTGAACTTGAAAATGTACAAAATGATGCATAGATTTTCAAAATTTCTTTCAAGGGTACTTCAAGGGTAAAAAAGGCTGAAGACCACTGAACTAAAGGAACTACAAAACAGTCTCATTTGAAGCTTGGTGTGGGAGGGATGGGAGTAGGTCTTAAATAATTCCATTTTACAGAATCTTTATCAGAGATTGATGGGTATTTTTATCTCCACCCAGATTGGCTTTGTAATGTGGCGATTACATCAACATGGTTTGCATCTTATACATCTGCAATTTGAAATTGTGTGATTCTGGTTAAAATACTAATTTTGGAGGCTTTGCATTATTTTAAACACTGTACATGATATGAAAATTTATCAGTATTACCTATTGTACTATTTGAATTTTACATAATGTAATCCATATGTCACCTGACAATACTGCATTTCACCTCAAGTCAGACCTGTGTTTAGTTCTAGGCATCGTCTTCTTTAAGATTTGGAGATGGGGACTGAGTTGAATAATGATAAGGTACTTCTTAATTCCAGCTACATGAGGTAGATCCCATCAAAAGTGGTGGCGCTCAAATTTGAACCCAGCTTTGTCATAATTCAAACTCTTTCTACTTGCTTCTCAAGTTTCTCTGTGAGTTGTTCAGTCGCACTAATTTGGATATGAAGAGTAACAATTCACTTACTTTTCCTATTGCATGTATATATTTTTAAGATGTTCTCATTACGGAGGGGAAGAACGTCTAGAAATTCCTTCTGCTAAAAAATTAACAGATATAGGAATTCGAAGAATCTTTTCTCCAGAGCATGACATTTTCTGGAAAAGTGTAAGGAAGTTTTTCCAAGAAGAAGTGATTCCTCATCACTCAGAGTAAGTGGCACATTTTCCTCTAATGTAATGTATACTAGGGGTATGACAGGACCATTTCCTAGAATGCCATATATTGCTATACAGAAAACATAGTATGTTCAGGGCTTTATTAACATTTTTACTGCTCTTCACCATAACACTATAAGATCCCAGGATTCTTAGAGCTTTTTAAATGAATTTTAAAATGTACTATACACAAATAAGAAAATTTGAAAATTTGCAACTTAGTCTAAGAGTAGTATTTTTGAAAACCATGGGTAAGTAGTAACAAAATACTAGTCAATTTCATAGTCTTTCTTTTTCTGCTTCATGAATTAATTAAACTGTAAAAACCCAAAAAGTCAGCACAATGCAAACCTTGGTAAGCAATTGGTTACCTCTGGATAGTTCTTGATTAACTAATTACTATTATTTTATTGACCAGAAACATATCATTTCTATTACAATAAGATTTTGCTTCATTTCCAAAATTCACTCAATGCTAGTACAGATGCTCCTCAATTTAGTATGGGGTTACAAGCTGAAAATATCATAAGTCAAAAATGCATTGTTATTATGTTAACACTGTTATTATGTTATTATAAAAACAAAAAAAACTTGGCACCGTTATTATGTTAGAAGCAGAAATTAGAAGATTAGTAAAAATGAAGAGAGGAATGGTTCAGGAACATCATAGGTTTGTGAGGGTTTACACACCTGGCCTACTAAACGCCATAGTTTAGGCCAGCCTACATTAAACATGCTCAAAACAATTACATAAGCCTACAGTTAGGCAAAATCATCTAACACAATGTCTACTTTGTAGTAAAGTATTAAATAACTCATGTAATATATTAAATATTCTAATGAAAGTGAAAAACAAAATGGTTATATGGATACTTGAAGTAAGCATGTTTTCGACTGAATGTGTATTGCTTTTGCACCATCATAAGTAAAAAAATTGTAAGTTGAACTGTCATAAAGTACAGAGACATCTGTACTTTACAACATTTAGAATGGTTTTTAAATAGCATTAAAAGTAACTTCCATTAGGTTTTTACTAATACCTTCTTGGTAAGAATGACCAAAATAAGCTAAACTCAGAAGCCAGAAGCCATGACTAATCTTTGGTGAAAAGCAACTAGCTTCTGTTTTTTGAGGCTTTGTTTGTTTGTTTGTGTGTTTGTGTGTTTTTTAAGACATGGTCTCACTCTGTTGCCAAGGCTGGAGTGCAGGGGCATGATCATAGCTCACTGCAGCCTTGAACTTCTGGGCTCAAGCGATCCTCCTGCCTTAGCCTCCCAAAGTGCTGGGATTACAGGTGTGAACCACCACATTGGGCTTCAACTAGCTTCTTAAAGACAAGAGAGACATAGTACACTTTGCTCTGGTAGGATCTCTTTTGTTTATTTCTTTGCTGCTTTTAAATTTTGTTCCGGAAAAAATGTTAAGAAGGCTTTGAAATGAAATAATAGGAGCTGACAAATTTTAAGTCAATAATAAAAATATTTCCAAAGCTACTTTAAGCAAGAACTGTATTCAAAACACACATGATAATCCAAGTCTTAAAAATTTTTATAGTGTCAGTATCTTCAAATACCCCATATCTCACTAACTATAATCCACTTAAAAATACAAAAATTCTCAGATATTTTTTCACTATCTCCAACTGGCCATCTGTTTCCTCATTCTGCCATTCTCATTTTTAAGAAGAAAAGCTGAGGTTGCCTACCTTACACAAATGTCTAATGTTTTCAGAAGTTAATTTGATATAGAGCTATGGTGCAAGGTGCTTCTGCTCTCCTGTTCTTCCTATTTAAACTGTAATGAGGTTCCCTACTTTGTCAGCTTTTGTATACTTGCCCCATAAGTTCAGCACTTTAAGGAAATATGCCAAGGAGAATTGCCTTTTACAATACATGTTAGGCAAATTCCCATGACAACATGCCATAACTAAGCTTGCATGTAAGAGAACCAGCTGAGCAAAACTACATCAATGAATATCAGTGGGTATAATTTTCAAGTCCAATAAATAGTCAGGATGGGGAAAGACAATGGCAAATATAAATAAGAGGAGAGGGCTGGGTGCAGTGGCTCATACCTGTAATCCTGGCGCTTTGGGAGGCTAAGATTTGAGGATTGCTTGAGGCCAAGAGTTCACGACCAGCCTGGGCAGCATAATAAGACCCCGTCTTTACAAAAAAAAAAAAAAATTTTTAAATTAGCCTGGCCTTGTGGCAGGTGCCTGAAGTCTTAGCTGCTCAAGAGGCTGAGGTGGGAGGATTGCTTGAACCCAGGATTTTGAGGCTGCAGTGATCCATGATTGTGCCACTGCACACCAGCTTGGGTGACAGCCCTGTCTCAAAAAAAAAAAAAAAAAGCAGAAAAAAGGAGGAAGAGAAGTGATAAAGAGTCAGAGGCAAATAGAAGCATATAGCTAATGTAAACAATTACCTTAAATTAAGAATGCATTTCTGCACAAAATCATTCCTAAGTTCAAAGTTGTGGCCATTCAAATAATATTTAAAAATTCTCTGAGTTTAAAATATTTGTTATTTGCAGATGGGAGAAAGCTGGGGAAGTAAGTAGGGAGGTTTGGGAAAAAGCTGGAAAACAAGGACTGCTTGGTGTCAATATTGCAGAGCATCTTGGTGGAATTGGAGGGGATTTGTACTCCGCAGCTATTGTCTGGGAGAAGCAGTAAGTATGGAGACCTTTAAGGTTGAGTCTTGTTTTGTAAACACACCACTCACCTTTCTGAAATGACCAAACAAACAAACAAACGTTTTCTAATCTTGGAAGATTGAAAATTCACTTTAAAATGTAAAAGATTATACCACTCATGCACTCTTGCACATTTTTTGAATGTGGGATAATAAGAAAATCCTTTTAAGTTGCTGAAATAGGTGCTATTGAAAATTAAAAAGATAGTTTTTTTTTCCTGTCAATGCTTATGGTTACTTTTCCCCCTTAGAAAAGATATTTGAAAGAGAACAGCAGAGTAGAAATATATTTCCATCAAATATACTAGAATTTTAATATACAAGAACAAATAAAGATTGCAGTTGAAAAATGGGCAAAGAATTTGAAGCAATAATCCATCAAAAAAGATATGCAAATAGGTTTTTTTAAATGAGAAAAGTTCATCCTTGGTAACAATCAAATGCAAATTAAACTGATCTGGAACTATCATTTTGAGTATCTATAAAATTAGTGAAAATGAAAAATCCTAATACTCAGTGCTGACAAGATTGCAGTGCAAGTGACATACACTATTGGTGGCACTATAAATTAGAACAATAAATTTTGGGGGGATTAAAAAGGTGAAAACATATTTAAAAAAATATGTTCCTGCTCTATGACATAGAATGCCACTTTGGGGAATTTATCCTAAGGAAATAATTTAATAGGAAAAATAGATGCTGTGTTCAGAAATCCTTGTCATCTTAGGTCACAATTCTCCAAATGTTGAAGCAATCTAAACGTCCAGCAGTGGGAGAATGGATAAGTAAATTACGGTACATAAACAACTTGGAATATTTTGCAGCTATTTAAGATTAAAATATATGTAAAAAAATAGGATTTTGTTGTGTCATATAATTTATTTTTAAATTTTAAATTTTTATTTGTGTGTGTGTATGTGTGCCATAATTTTAAAAGAAAATAGCAAAGTACAAAATTCACTCTATGACTCCATGTTTTGTTTTGTTTTGTTTTTTGGTCCTTTTTTTCTTTTTTTCTATTTTTTGCTTTTTTATTTTTTATTTTTGTTCTTTTGTTTCTTTGTTTTACCAAGACTCCATCTTATTAGAATATATCCTCATGGCAAAGGTAATTAGAGGAATAGTTATTATTCCACTGTTAGAGGAATACAACTGCAGGTGATCCATATTTTAAAATATTTTGTCTCTCAATTAAATAAGTATTCATTGAACTCTGGTAGACCACTGTTATTGTGTTGGAATCAGAAATTTTAAAATTAGTAAAAACAAAAAGAGAAAACACTCAGGAAAGTCATAGGTTTGTGATGAGATAGGCTACTACCAAACAATTTGATAGGACCTTTAATACATTGTTGTTATAATAGTCATTTTTTAATTGCTATTTTATGCTCTAATTTTTCTTCTTTTTTCATTCTAAGAGCTTATTCAAATTGTTCAGGCCCAGGTTTTAGTATTCATTCAGGTATTGTCATGTCCTATATTACAAACCATGGCTCAGAACAGATTAAGCACTTTATTCCCCAGATGACTGCAGGCAAATGTATTGGTGCAACAGCAATGACAGAGCCTGGAGCTGGAAGGTAAGTTAATATTTAGTTGGCTTTGGAGTGGAAGCAGTGCCTTAACATTTTCTTAGTACTTGGTTAATACATTGACTGAGCTATATGCTAGGAGGAAGGCAAAGATGAACACGGGATAATTCATGACCTCAAGTCAGAAAATAACAATAAAGCAGATTATAATGTATGCTATGTTTGAGATATTAACATAGTTTTATGCAAAGAAAATGGTAGTGTGTAAGTTGAATTTTCACCATAATGAATTTGAGGTGTAGGATGAGATTCACATGTAAATGCCAAGCAGTTCGTTACAAAGGTATATTTGGAATTCTGGAGACAAGGATAGAATAGCAATAGGTTTTAAAAGTCTTTCATTTATTAAGAGTTGATACAGTAGGAATAAATAAGATCACATATTCAGTTATTTTCTGGTTATTTCGTAAGTGTCTTCAGTGTGCCAGGTATACAGTAGTGAACAAAACAGATGTGGCCTGTGGCCTCTGTGCTTATTGAGGAGAACAGCAAGAAATAAACAAGTATATATATTTGTAATTATAAATTATGATCAGTACTGTGAAGGAAACGAAGTACTGTGCTGTAGACTAATGGTATGTTTGTGTTTGGTGGGATAGGGAAAAACAAATTTAGATGTGAATGCTAACAAAGGCCTATAAAAAGTAGTTGTATTTAAACTGAGATTTGACAAATGAGAAGGAACCAGTTTTATAAGAATGGGAGAAAGAGCTTCCACAGAGTGGGACCTGATCCTCAAGAGGAAAAATGAAACACAAAACAAGCGACCAAGGAGGAAAATCTGGGCATTATGTTTCATTTGGAACTGTACAAAAGAAGATGGAGCAAGAGAGACAGAAGGATTGAGAGTTTTAAAGAAATCTAGACATGAGTAGGAAGAGAAGTCAGTTGGAAAGGCTGTAGGAAAGGAGAAGGAAGTTAGTAATGTCAAGGCCACCGTGATGTTGAGAATGGAGAAGAGGTTCTGGCAGGCCTGATGATCCTTTGTGATTTCAGTGGGGTGGAGGGGCAGAAGTTACTTTTTATGGGAGTGAGGTGGTTGTTGAGGAAACAGAGGCAGAGAACACAAAGTAATCTTTCTCAGAGCTGAGTGGTAAAAGGAAATGTAGAGAGGGGGCAGTGGTTTGAGGCTAACTGGTAAGGGAAATTATTTATGTTAAAGACAGCAGCAACTTGTGGGTCAACAGAAAGCAAATAGTTCAAAGGAAGAACTTAAAGATGCCAAAGAAGTGGTAAGTGAAAATCCAGGAATTGTTTTTGCGGAGGTCAGGCCCTCCTTTTTTATTGTAAGATTTTCTTTTCTGACAGTGTTATTTATTTTTAAATCTCTTAATATTCTATAGCGTGACTTGCAATATGTTTACACTGTATTTATCTTTTTAAGATATAAATCCCTAATTATAGGTCAGTACTAACAATTTTGTCAAAGATTAAAAGTTTCTGTTCACTTCTGTTGCCTACAAGTGTGATCTAAACAAGTAGAAATTTAACCTTCTTCCTTAAAATTTGCTTTTAATTTCATTCTCTAAGATAACTACCTGGCTGACTGCCAATATTCAGATTGAGTTGTATTAGCTCTGTGGTTAGCATGTTCCACTTCCAGCTCATTGCATATTAGCTCTCAAAAAGAGGCTATAGAATAAATGAAATCTTGATTTATCTCTAATTTAGACATGCAAACAAAGTTTCATGTGATTTTTGTTTAAAGTCTCTGGCCTTATCTGTGGTTAAGTGTATATAATTAAGAAGGAAACCTGAGAATAAAGATGGAGAAAATAAGCAGATTTCTTTCTTTCTTTCTTTCTTTCTTTTTTGGAAGGTCATTGAAAGTCATGAGAGGATAGTAAATAAGTCAGGTATTTAGAGAGATGAGCAAAGAGCCCATGTGGGTAAGAGAATATAAGAACAGAGAAAAGCCACAGATGAAGAAGAGTAATAGAGTGTTGAGGAATTATGGAATTATGGCATGAAATTGGCATGAAATAGGGAAAAACACATGGGAAGAAAAGAAGATAGAAGATGGAATATGGTTCATTTTGCCTGCCCTCAGAGATGGATTGAGCACTGTCTGTATTTTTGGTTTGATTTGGCCTCCACAGAAAAGAATGTTGCAATTGCTGAAAAATATCCAGAGTTTCACTGGCCCTTTCCCCTTCCATGGAGGAAAGCTTCATTATATATAATTATGTATCTTTGTATGGTGTATTACTTTAGCATTTTATAAATGCTTTCATGTTTATTTTATTATTTTTTAAAGAAATAGAGATGGGGTCTTGCTATATTTCCCAGGCTGGTCTCAAACTCCTGGACTCAAGCATTCCTTCTGCCTCAGCCTCTAAGTGCTAAGATTATAGGTGTGAGCCACTGCACCTGATCTCATGTTGATTATATTATATGGCTATTATAATAAGATATATGGAATATAGAGATATGATTTCTATATAAGAAGGAAACATAAAATAATAAATGAAGTATTTTGACCAAGTTCGTAGAGCAAATTGTTGACAGCATTGGAGCCAGAGTGTTCTGACACCAGCTATGTGATCTTGGGTAAAAATCTCTGAGCTTCAATGTCTCTTATCAATGAAATTGAGAAAATGATACTTAAGAAGATTATTGTGACGGTCTAACTTGTTGGCTTTACTAAGTAGTATACTTTTTCATTTTTAATATTTCATATATAACATTAAAAAATTTAGCAAAAATTTACAAACTGAGCTATGTCATTAGCTGTACTTCCTTTGATATGTCCCTGTATAGAAGAATTTTTTTTTTTTGAAACAGTCTCGCTCTTGTCACCCAGGCTGGAGTGCAATGGCGCGATCTCGGCTCACTGCAACCTCCATCTCCTAGGCTCAAGCTATTCTCCTGCCTCAGCCTCCCAAGTAACTGGGATTACAGGCGCCCGCCACCACGCCCAGCTAATTTTTGTATTTGTAGTAGAGACAGGGATTCACCAGGTTGGCCAGGCTGGTCTTGAACTCCTGACCTCAGGTGATCTGCCTGCCTTGGCCTCCCAAAGTGCTGGGATTACAGGCGTGAGCCACCATGCCCAGCCATAGAAGAATTGTTTTAATAAACTATGTACAGATGTTAGTTACTGATACTTTATACATACTTATGATGAAAAATATGATGTTAGAATACAATAGCATTCAGGCCAGGCACAGTCTCTTGTTTATAGTGGAGGTCGGTCATATAGGCACCCTCTGCCTGGCATGTACCAAAAGTTCAGATCCCTAAAACGAAAGCAGGTATTCAGCATAAGCCAAATTGTTTGCGCAAACAGTTCAGACAGTAAGCCACTCTTACGAGTACTGGGAATGGTGGGAACTCTCCTGAAATCCAGATTCTCAGATGCTAGCCATGGACAACGTTGTAACAGGCCTTTCTAAGGATAGCAGTCTCAGGCCTGCTATATTAATTCTTTTCTGTATACTTGGCATTTTAATAATATAATTTAACAAATGTTTATTGAGTGCCTGTTATGTACAAAGCAGCATGCTAGGCACCGAGCATATGAATATGATCTTGATAAACCACATGTTCTCAAAAAACTTGAGTCAGATAAGTGCAGTAGGTGGGAAAGATAATTCCTTTTTATTATAATTGAAATTCAAAATAAATGGCTCTAAGAGAGTATATTTGTTGCCTTATGGCATCTGTGGCAAATTGTCAGAGACTTGGTGGCTTAAGACAACAGAAATTTATTCTCTTACAGTTCTGAAGCCTAAAAGTCCAGAATCAGTATTGTTGGGCCCAAATCAAGGTATCAGGAGGGCCACACTTCCTCCAGAGGTTATAGGGGAGGATCCACTCCTTTCCTCTTCTATTTCTTGGCGGCTGTTGGCGTTCCTTGCCTTGTTGCCTCATCACTGCAGTCTTTGCCTTTGTGGTCACATTGCCTTCTCTTCTGTCTATGAAATCTCTCTTTACCTCTCTTTTATAAGGACATTCGTGTTTGCATTTAGGGCTCATCCAGATAATTCATGATAATCTCTCTATCACAACATAATTAAATTAGTCACATCTGCAAGACTCTTTTTCCATGTAAGGTAGAACAGCCTCTAGGGTATAGGACCTGATATCTTTAGGGTCATTATTCAGCCTAATACAGAGAGTGATTTAAAAAAAAAAAATGCAACCAGGTGCGGTGGCTCATGCCTGTAATCCCAACACTTTCAGAGGCCAAGGGGTGCAGATCACCTGAGGTCAGGAGTTCAAGACCAGCCTGGCCAACATGGTGAAACCACGTCTCTACTAATAATACAAAAAAATTAGCCAGGCATGGTGTCATACGCCTGTAATCCCAGATACTGGGGAGGCTGAGGCAGGAGAATCACTTGAACTGGGGAGGCAGAGGTTGCAACGAACCGAGATTGTGCCATTGCACTCCAGCCTGGGCAACAAGAGTGAAACTCAGTCTCAAAAAAAAAAAAAAAAAAAAAAAAAAATGCTGAGAGGCATAAAATATAAACACCACTGTATTTATTACTCTGTTTTTGCATTGCTATAAAAAATACCTGAAACTGGGTAATTTATAAAGAAAAGAGGTTTAAGTGGCTCACAGTTCCACTGGCTGTATAGGAAGCATGGCTGGGGAGGCCTCAGGAAACTTACAATCATGGCAGAAGGCAGAGGGGAAGCAGTCATGTCCTACATGGCCAGAGAAGCAGGAAGAGAGAGAAGGGAGATGTGCTACACTTTAAACAACCAAATCTCATGATAAGTAACTCACTGTTACAAGAACAGCAAGGGGAAAGTCCATCCCCATGATCCAATCAGCCCACCAGGCCCCCTCCTCCAACACTGAAGATCATAATTGAACATGAGATTTGGGTAGGGACACAGAGCCAAACCATATCACCCATATAAAGAGAACGAATTGGAAAAATTACACAAGTAATGTGGACTATTTACACACTCTGCTGTTTATTATAGGATATTAATAAAAATTGGGACCTAAGTGTTTTAACAATAGTGGATTATTTTTTTAAATTATGGTAAATCCATGATGATGCTCTGTTCAGCTAATAAGAAGTCATTAGATATTGTTAACAGATGAAAATCATATTATATGGTTCCAGTTTTATAAAAAAGCGTATATATGTATAGTTATGTCCATAGAAAAATATTGGAAAGATATACTTTTAAAATGTTCATTCCAGGAGATAAATTATTTTTAAAATTATTTTTCTCCTTTGGAATGCTGTCTGTATTCTTAATATTTTATTTACTAATATGTATTTCTTTTATATTTAGAAAAATAATCTATTCTACACTTAGAGCAGGTTTGTTAGAAAAAAAATGGCATTTGAGATGTACTCTTTTTTTTTTAGACAAATTCTCACTGTGTTACCCAGACTAGAGTGCAGTGGCATGATCATGCCTCACTGCAGCTTCAACCTCCCAGGCCCAACTGATCCTCTCACTTCAGCCTCCGAAGTAGCTGAGACCACAGGCGTCTGCCACCACACCCAACTAATTTTTTAACTTTTTGTAGAGATAGAGTCTAGCTTTGTTGCCCAGGCTGGTCTCAAACTCCTGGGATCAAGCAGTCCTCCCACCTCAGTATCCCAAGGTGCTGGGATTACAGGCATGAGCCACCATGCCTTGCCTAATAGCTAAATTTTTGATCAACAGAGACAGGGGAAGGAACCAAGGTGTTTAAAGGCAGCAAATTACATGGTGACACGTAATCTCAGGGATACAGTGAGGTTTGAAATGTCATGTGAGTCCCAATGGGGTCTCGAATGTTAGTTGGGCTTTGTTATACTACTGTATAAAATCTGGCTAATTTATATAATAAATCTTAATCATATATTCATTTGTGTACGTGCTTTAGAATATAATAGATGAGCATGGTTTTTCAGTGCAATTGTGCGAACATTCTTAATACTCAGCAATTTTACAATGGTGTAGCCAGTTTGAATAGTGTAATTTACATACACACTTATATCATTTGTATAAATTAATTTTTATCATTTGATGAATTTTTTATCTTTTCTTTCAATTACAGTGACTTACAAGGAATAAAAACAAATGCTAAAAAGGATGGAAGTGACCGGATTCTCAATGGAAGTAAGGTGTGTAAAAAGGGACTTCTATAGCCCTTCTTTTCAGAGTCATGCCATGGGTAACAATGTCTCAAAGACAACTCATTAATTCTATTAAATCTAGGGACTCAGGCAGGAATTGAATTTACCTAAGTTGTTTTGGAGACAGTAAATTTACAACACATATTACTTAAGATGTGTGGTAGCTTCTTCTATATTTCATTTTGCATGCCCCCTCACTAATATGGCAAAGGTTGTTTTAGCTTCCAAACAACCCTTATCAAACCAGAAAAAGACAAGGTGAGGCTCACATTGCCCAAATGTGGGACAAATATTAATAATACTTAAACTTTATGTTGATAAAAGATTGGGGAAAAAGCTTTCTCATATAGATCAAGAAGAATTTCAAAAGATTCTAGGAGAAGGCCAGGTACAGTGGCTCACACCTGTAATCGCAGCACTTTGGGAGGCTGAAGCAAGAGATTGCTTGAGCCCAGAAGTTTGAGACCAACCTAGGCAACAAAGTGAGACCCTGTCTCTACAAAAGTAAAAATTAAAAAAATTAGCTGGGCATGGTGGTGTGCCCTTTGGTCCCAGCTACTCACTCAGGAGGCTGAAGAGGGAGAATCACTTGAGCCAAGGAGGTTGAGACAGAGTAAGACCCCCTCTCAAAGAAAAAAAAAAAAAAAGATCCTAGGAGAAAAAGATATCAGTGATACAGTGATAGAATTTGAGAGCCATTTGAAAACCATTCAGTTCTACTAAATCAATCAACTCACTGGTAGAATTGGAGAGCGCTTCCAATTAAGGTTACAAATGGGCTCAGGATCTCTGATATCAATGAGGGCAAATGCATTTGATATCACTGAGGGCAAGTGATATTGCCCACCTAAAATAGTATCTGGTATATACTCAGTAAATATTTGTTGTTGACTGAGTGTTACATGAAGGAAAGATGTTCATTTTATTTACTGTTCTAAAACAATCTTTCTGAAAATACGTGCCAAAGTCTGTTGAAGAATTAGTTTTTATAAGTTTGGGCTATTATCTCTGTATTTACAAAATTGAATCACTGTTGTTCTTCAAATATACTTTAATAAATATTTGCTTAAATAATTTCTCCTAAGAATTACAATTAAATGGATGATAGCTCCAACATATAATCAGTTAACTCCTCGCATACAGAAGGCTTGTTTTGAAAGGGGAGTGGGATATTTGGTCAGAAGTGAAATGGGAACCACATTCTCTTATGCCTCTAGCTCTCTAAGCAGACCTCGTCTGCTCAGCCATAGGGTTTTGTGGGAACCACACAGGAAAAGTACCACTGACTCTGTTTCAAAAACTCTATTAGAAACAGCAACAAATTGAAAGCAAGTAAAAGTAAAGGAATGGGTAAGCAAATACAATGCATCTGAACAAATGTGCAGCCATTAACACTAGCAACACAAAGTTTTTAACAGTACAGGAAATAATTATACATTAAGTGAAAAAACAGGATATAGAATGCAAGTATAGAAACATTTTTACTATATTAAAATTTAAAAATATGAGAAAGGAAATTATCAATGATAGTTGTATTACTATGTACTTACGGAGAATTATATTTTCCTTTTTCTTTAGAACTTTACATTCTCTATATAATATCTGCAATGATTTTCTGTTATTTTATAAGCATTTAATATCCTCCTACCACCCAAAAATGTTGGCCCTCATTAGGGATAATTTCAGCCCTATTCAAACTTTGGAGTGTCATAATTAGGAAACAAACTGAGAAAGTCCACTTGCAAGGAAAATTCTCATATAACTGTATTAGAAAGGGGGATCCACCATGGTGTTAAAACTCACATTAGGTCGCACTATTGTAGAAAAGGTTCAGATCTTATTAATCCTTTGCTATAATTACTTCCAATAAGAACTTCTGGAGAACTCCACTTGATTTACCAAATTGAGCTCAGCGTATTAAAATGAATAGTTTTTGCCCAATGAATTGCTCCTCCCTTCCTTTCCATTCCATTGTTTATTTATTATCTGTTGTTAAAACATGTATGAGACCATTTTAGAGCATACTGTAGATACTAATTCCTGGATGCTGTGTGATGCAAAACAAACAAAAAAGCACTCATAGCATTTCAACTGTGGCAGCTATACAGATGTTAGGGACTACACAGAAAGGTAGGAGCTTGGTAGACTTATAAGGTTTTTGAGCAAGGGAGTGGTGTAATGGAGCAATACTGTTGAAAAAATATTTTTGCCAAGATGTATAGAATTTTTTTTGAGGAACATCTTTTTCAAAATATATTTTTAAAACATCCTTTGGCCTCCTCTGTGCCAAAAAGAATTCTAAGCACTTAAGATAGATATATGAATAGGAAATGGCTAGGAGCTCCTAGTAAGGAGGCACGTTGATGATCTTTTATTATTGTGTCACCTATAACCATACTGACATCACTATCTTCATTTGCTGTTGTGTAGACGACACTAACATTATTTGCCCATTTTTCATTATTTGTATGTTTCAGTGCTATGCATTTTAGGTGATGGGAGTAACCAACATCATTTTATACACCTACTATTTCAAAGGGAGAGAGATAAAAACAGATCATTTTGGTAAATTTGAGGTGTTGTAGGAGCGCTTAACCCAAACTGGAGAATTTGAGACTTTTGGCCAATCTGATGTCTAAACCATCCAGGATGAGTACAATTCATTGCAGCAGAGTTGGAAAAGGGCCTTTCCCAAGTAGCAGAAACAAGATTTTCAAAGACTCATAGGTCAGGAAGACCTCGCAACGTGATGGAAAGCAAGTAGTTTAGTAGAGCTGACTGAAGGACAGGAAATTGGGGAAAGTGGGACAAGCAGTAAGCCAGGTAAGGAGAGGTAAGCTAGTGCCAGTTTGTGATAAGTTTTCTATTTCCTGCTAAGGGTTTTGAATTTATCCTGAAGCCTATTAGGAGCTATTCAAAAATTTTTAAGTGTGAAGGTAATAGGATCAGATTGCATTTAGAAAAATCTCTTTGACATCATGATGAATGATACAGCTGTAGAGAGATGTTTTAGGAACTTAAGAAATGATGAGGGCTGGAAATAAGGTAATTACAATAGACTTGAAAGGAAGTGAATAAGTTCCAAAAGTATTAAGATGGGTTAGAAAAAACTAGATGCTGAATTGAATATGAAGCAGGATGATAACGTAATTTATTGAAGCATTCATTGAGATAGGGAAATAGGTTGATAATCAGGATTGGATAGGAGTAGGGGTGGGAAGGAATATGTCCTGCCCATGAGTCATCAGGTGGAACTATCCAGAAGCAAGTACATATTCAGGTCCAGGTCCTATCAGGAAATGTGGCTTACCAGGAGTTTGAGGCTGCAATGAGCTATGGTCACACCACTGCACTCCAGCCTGGGTAAGAGAGACCCTGTCTCTAAAAAAAAGAAAAGAAACATGGCTTAGATAAAGATTTGGAGACATCAGCATGTAGAGGGTGACTCAAGCCATGAAAATGATTGAGATGAACCAGGAAAGATGCAGAATGAGAAGATAATTATTAATATTTGCTCTGAGTATACTTTGTTTTCTGAATCAATATCATCTGATAATCCCTCTCATTTGGCTTGTCATTTTTCCCTCCTTAGTCATAGTTTCCTGTTTAGACCATTTTAAAGGAAGCAGAATATCAATTACAAAAATCAAAAATAGTCCTTTTCAAAAACTGATAAATCTGAGAATAAATAATATAGTGCCATTTACAGCAGATTTTCTTTCTTTTTATTTTTATTTTATTTTATTTTATTTTTTTCTAGAGACAGGGTCTCACTGTGTCACCCAGGTTGGAGTGCAGTGGTACAATCATAACTCACTGCAACCTCAAACTCCTGGGCTCAAGCGATCCTCCTGCCTCAGCTTCCTGTGTAGCTTGGACTATATATAGGTGCACACTACCACATCAGCTAATTTTTAATTTTTTTGTCTCTACTATTTTGGCAGGGCTAGTCTTGAACTCCTGAGCTCAAATGATCCTCTTGCCTCGCCTTCCCAAAGTGCTGGGGTTACAGGTGTGAGCCACCGGGCCCAGCCAGATCTTCTTTTCTTATCAGTGGCTTCCTTCTAAAATACAATTTATCATCATAATAGACAATTTGGTTTCATTTTTAAAGAACATAATAATCTCTGTTTATTATTATTATGTATAATATTAATAGTGAAAAGAAAATCTATAGGTTTCATTCTTTGAAGCATTAAGTAATTTTTCCCCTGATCCTTGATAACATCATGTGTGAATAATCAACTCTGCAGATATTTGGGTAGCGTACAGAGAGAGGTATCAAGCATGTCTTGTCTGTTTTAGTTTTCTGTAATATACTTTCTCCCAATCATAACTTGCACATAGACTTGAATTATCATGGTGCATTAATAATGTATTTGGAGTTTTGCAGGTGTTCATCAGTAATGGGTCATTAAGTGACATTGTGATTGTAGCTGCAGTCACAAATCATGAAGCTCCCTCCCCTGCCCATGGTATTAGCCTTTTTCTGGTGGAAAATGGAATGAAAGGATTTATCTAGGGACGAAAGCTACATAAAATGGGATTAAAAGCCCAGGTGAGTGATAATGTAAATCATATTCAGATACTAATTGAGTTTACTGTTAATCAGATAGGAGACTTACATAGAGGATTACATGTGGCACAATTTTATTTCCTATGCTGAATTCCTAAAATATGCTTTTCTGATGTGGTAATGAGATTTATCCTCATTTATACCACTCTATCTTTCTGATGGTCAGCAATATAAATGAATCAAGGTATTCTGAATATCTGTTTTAGAAATGGCAAAATTAACTACATGGTAACAAGCCATCTATTTGTAAAATGTATTAAAGAAAAATATGAAGTAAAAACAAAGTGTGGCCAGGCATGGTGGCTCACACCTGTAATCCCAGCACTTTGGGAGGCTGAGGCCAGTGGATCACCTGAGGTCAGGAGTTTGAGACCAGCCTGGTCAACATGGTGAAACCCCATCTCTACTAATAATAAAAAATTAGCCGGGTGTGGTGGCAGGCACCTGTAGTCCCAGCTACTCAGGAGGCTGAGGCAGGAGAATCACTTGAACCCAGGAGGCAGAGGTTGCAGTGAGCCAAGATCACGCCACTGCACTCCAGCCTGGGCAACAGAGTGAGACTCTGTCTCAAAAAAAATAAAACAAACAAACAAAAAAAAACCCAGAAAATGTTCTTTCTATACATTACCAAAAATACATGTTTTGCTTAATATGTATTAGAAATCCTTAGTTCCAAGTACCTTGAGAACTGGACAGTATTAGAGCTGGAATGATAGTGTATTGCAGTAGGAAAGCCACAAGGTTTAGAATCAGATGGCTGTGGGTTCAAATCCCTGGTTTACCACTTACTAGTTATGTTCATTAACTACTCCAACTTGGCTTCCAATTTGTGTTTTGTTTTTTTGGAAAAAATAATATTCACTTCAATATTCACTGGGTTATTGGAAGATTTAAATGAGATCATTCTCTACATTTTTTGTACAGTCTTTTAAGATACCGCAGAACTATTTGAAGGTACGGTTGCCAGCTAGTGCCCTACTTGGAGAAGAGAATAAAGGCTTCTATTACATCATGAAAGAGCTTCCACAGGTCAGAAGTGTTTAAAGATTCCATCTTTTGACTGAATAATGAATTGGAATAGAATAATATAGAAACATGTTATTTCTATATTATGCATGCAAATTTAGACATGCAAAACTTGTGAAATAGCTAATCATTTGAGTATTAAAGTTGTAATAAAAGTATGAGTTTTATAAGGTAGTTAAGTAAATAACTGAACTCAGTAATATCCAATCAAAGCTTACAAAGTGAGTAGGAAAAACAGATATTTCAGTTCTGTGATTCCTTCTTAGAATGATTTTAGCTTCTTAACTCCAATTCATAAACTTTTAGCTCTTTGTAAGGAAATGTCAGGCAAAACATTTGATAGTTTGCCAGTTTTTAAATAATAACTGTGAATCAAAGGGAAAAGTATAAAATTCAGACTGAAAAGTTGTAGCCACATAGGGTTGGTCCCTAAACAGCTATGGTTTTAAAGTATGGTTGACAAGTGATTATTGAGCCTCAGATGCCAGTGTAAGGGGGTACTCCTGCCTAGTGACTGCCATGAAAATCACCAGCATGATGGAATTAAACTGACTAAGGCTACTTTTACATTAATAGGTAGAATTTATCTTATGTGCCTTAAGATGTTTATTTCCACAGATATATTGAGTCATACAGTGTGCAGAGATTAATAAATTGAAATAAGCAACTAGGGATTGTTTTTAACTCACATGTGAGTAAAGAGAAGAAAAATTAAATTGCATATATATAATGAAGACAGTCATTCATGGGCATGGTGTTATGTGACTGTTGTCCCAGCTACTCGGGAGGCTGAGGTGGGAGGATCACTTGAGCCCTGGAATTCCAGGATGTAGTGAACTATGATTGTGCAACTCTACTCCATTTTTGACAACAGAGTGAGACTTCGTCTCTTAAAAATTTAAAAAGATTATAAAAAAATAAAGGCAGTGATTCATAAAAATAAAGGATTTGCTTTAGAAAGTGATTAGAGATATGTCAAAAGAATCTCATAAATCTGTTTTCTTATAAGGAGTTAAGATATAAATTAATCTTTATGAGTTCATTATAAAGATAATTTATAGGATTTATCGTAATTGAAATTGTGTGAAAATCACTTGCATAATTAGAATAATGTTTAAGACCTAATTTTTGTGTTATAGGAAAGGCTGTTAATTGCTGATGTGGCAATTTCAGCTAGTGAATTCATGTCTGAAGAAACCAGGAACTATGTTAAACAAAGAAAAGCTTTTGGCAAAACAGTTGCTCACCTACAGGTAAGCTTGTCACTGTGGTTTAGTATTAGATGATACCAGTTTACTCATCTGAAATGGCCTGGGGTAAACAGAAGTTTGGGTTATTTTCATGTAAGGTGATATTAGAAACCATGGAAGTGGATGAGATCACTAAGGAGAGATAGTAGAGAGTAAGACAGGAAGTGGTCTTAGGACACAGTCCTTGAGGAAGACTACAAGATTTAAAGGTAGAATTCATATTTGGAATTCATATTGTCTGAAAAGGAGGAGCCTGTAAGATGACTGAGAATGAATAAACAGAAAGGAGAAAGCAAATCAGGAGAGCTTTGTCACAGAAGCTGGAAGGAAAGAGGGCTTCATGGAGTAGGGAGTGGGATCAGTTGCTGCTTAGGGGGAAAATAAGATGAAGGGCAAAGAGTGTTCATTGAATACAATGATATGGAGATTATTTAGTAAGAGCCATTAATGGAGGCGGAGGGTGACACACCCGAGTGAGTAGACAGAAATGAGGACGTAAAACAATACTGATGGTAGGCAACTCTTTCCTGAGTTTGGCTGTGAATGGTAGTTGAGAGAAAGGGTGGTAAGGGAAGAGGGGAGGGGAAGGAGATTTGAGAGTCAAGGGAGATATTTGGGAGTTATTAATTTTTTGTCGTTATTGTTAGGATGGGAATGTGGGTGCATATTTTAATACCTATATATAAGGAAAGGATTTAATAAAGAGGGAAAGGTTGTAGATAGGAAGGAAATAATCAACTGCGTAAGGTCTTTGAGAAAGGGTGAGTTTGTGGATGCTGACACATGGAAAGATAGGCCTTCCCATCAACAAGAGAGGGATTCCTTCATTTGCACAGGAAGAAAGGAACAAAGGACGTCTATGAGTTCAGACAGATACATCACTCTGTTGGTAGAAAACTACAAAAGTTCTTTATAGAAGACTTCTATTTCTTTAAATAACGTGGCCAGGCACACTGGCCACTTTAAATAACTGGCCAGGCACACTGAGATCACGCCTGTAATCTCAGCACTTTGGGAAGCTGAGGCAGGCAGATCACTTGAGGTCAGGAGTTCGAGACCAGCCTGGCCAACATGGTGAAACCGTGTCTCTACTAAAAATACAAAAATTAGCCGGGCATGGTGGTGCACACCTCTAATCCCAGCTACTCGGGAGGCTGAGGCAGGAGAATCACTTGAATCCAGGAGGTAGAGGTTGCAGTGAGCCAAGATCGCACCACTGAACTCCATCCAGCCTGGGCTACAGAGCAAGACTCCATCTCAAAAATAAATAAATAAATAAATAACAATAGGGAAAGTTAGTCCTTGAAAGACAGGTGAGTGAAGGAGGCATGGAGGTGTTGCAGAAGGGTGAAGGAGGTATAAAATAGCTTCTTCAGAATGAGAAACTGAACTACTTTCTGCTTTGTGTGTATCAATCAGCTTTATGATAACAGTTTAGCTTCCCAGGTACAAACATAGAGAAAAGACAGATGATTGTGTTTACCTAGGATTGAGTTTTCCCAGGAACTTGAGGGTTTTTGCAAAAGAACTCAGTGGCTGCAGTCACTAAATATGCTAATTAAATTTTAGACCCTATAGTTTCTTTTTAAATGAAGGAATAGTTTATAATTCCTTCATGTGGTCATCAAATTGGCAAAACATCTCACCAGCAAAAAACCTGGAGTTGGGATTTGACTTAAAAATTTTTAAGTAAAATGACTGGCTGAAAGGCTTTGTGAAGGGAAAGGTAGAAATGAAACAACTTGTGGCTTTTCAGAACCAGTATTCTAGAAATTATGTTCAAGTGTGGTTTATGTCCTAACACAGCTACTTGAATCTCTGTAGTCTAGGCGTGTTCTCTCTCTCAAAAATAGTTTCCTATTTGTAAATATATAAAATGTATTTGATTTGCAAAATTGTAAAATTTTATGACTATAAATCTTTAAAATTTAAACGTTTGTAAATATTTATAAAATATTTTCCTATTTGTGAATATCAGAGACTGCCTCATGGCATTGTTGTGAGGATTATGTTGTAGGAAAAACTGGGTTCTTGTCACATGACCGGGATAATTTAGGCACACAGACACATTGTAGATTGAGTAGGGCAGGGTTTATTAAATGAAAAGGAAAAAGGAACTCTCAGCAAAGTGAAAGAAAGTCCTGCTAGCAGTTCTCCTGCCTCACAGATTGAATCCTAGGTCATCACACAGGAACAGGAGAGGCTAGGCTCCTCTCCTCTGCAAACTTCCCGAGGCTCCACCCCGTCCTCCCAGTGCATAGGTGGGCATTATTCACAAAGGATCAGATGGGACAGGGCAGGCTTCATCTGGGACCAGCAGTGGGGTTTTTCAGCCTTTAGGCTGTTTAGGCTTGAAGGCAGGGTTTCACCAGAGACCCTCAGCTGTCTCCTGTCTCTATCAATTAGATGGGGTAGTATACATAAAGTGCTTGGAATATTGCCTGGCAAAGTAAGCCTACATTAAAATTAGCTGTTATCCTTATTTTATTCCTTACATAATGCCTTGCTCCATTTTGTTTCAATATGGGAGAACTTTTTATCATCTACTTCCTCTTGCTCTTGATCTAGACCCTCTTTTTGTCATTTTGGGAACTGTTTGCTACCTGTATTGTCATGAAATTAACTTTTTCCATCCTGAAAAAAGTCTTTACATCCTAACTTTTCTTATTGACATAACAAACCTAAAACAGTTGTTCTGAATCTCTAAAAATGAGGTACACTCAATCAAGAAAACATTTAACAAAACAATATGACTTGACGACTAAATTCTGATTTCCTTAAGAGCAAGGATGTTATACTTTATATTCTCTTTCATTTATGGATCACTGATTTACACGTATCAATGGTTCGCAGTGAATGCCCTTTCACCCAGGTGTTTAGAAATGTCAGGAATGGGGTGGAGGTGGGTGTGCACAGTTGACTGGAGGTATAACTTGTATAGTGCCCTGGAGGACAGTGTTGTTAAATGTCCTGTAATTCACATTTGGATTACAACTAATTGTGTCACTCAAAATATCAATAATTTCCCATTGAGAAACACTGACGTATATGATTTTTTCCTTTTTGCTTCACTGAACAAATATATATTGATTGCCTCCTAAGGGTGTTCAACTGTAATTTGATGGGTGTAACTCTAGAAACACATACTATGCTCCTGGCAATATGAAGAAAGTGTTACCACTTGATATCACTCTGATTTTCTCAACTGTACCCAAAGTGGAATGAGTATCATTTGCTTCTGAAATCCAACCACCACCACTTAAACACCAAAAATGTTTACTAAAACACTTATACCAAGGCCAGGCATAGTGGCTCACACCTATAATCCCAGCACATTGGGAGGCCTAGGCAGGCAGATTGCTTGAGCCCAGGATTTTGAGACCAACCTGGGCAACGTGGCAAAACCTCATCTCTACAAAAAATACAAAAATTAGCCAGGTGTGGTGGTGTGCGCCTGTAGTCCCAGCTACTCAAGAGGCTAAGGTGGGAGAATCACTTGAGCCCTGGAGGCAGATGTTGCAGTGAGCTGAGATCTCACTATTGTACTCTAGCCTGAGTGACATAGTAAGACCCTGTCTCCCTGCTCCCCACAAAAATGAATACAAAAACAAAAATATACCTTTAGCCTTATTTTGGCTAAAGGTATAACAGTTGAATGAAAAGACATGTTTCCATTCCTTTGGAAATCTACATTTCCTGTGTTTATGAACTTAATACTAGATTACAACAAGGATGACTATAATATTACCCAGATTGCCTGAATGGCTCAGAAAGCATGTAATTTGACATTTAACCATGAAGGAAATAGGAAAGTAATCCATATTGTTTTCTCATAGGGGAAAAATATTCTTTTAAGATATATATTTATTGTATTTTAATAGCAAAAAATAAATAATTTTAATCATTCCTTTTTAAAGAAGTATCATTTTATTGTTGCCTTCTTTCAAAGTTAGTTCCCTAAACTTTCAGTAGGTGGCAGTAGCATTCTACTTCCACAGGTCACATTATTGATAGCTAGTAGTATTGTTTTCCAAGTATATGTTCTGAGATTTCTGCGATGTCTTCTGATATTCCTATTTTATCTAAATAAATATATTTGAATAATATTTTCATATTTCAAGCTAGGAGTATATTCAGAGACGATGAATAACCAATACTGTACATACCTATCTATACCTTGTATTCGAGAGCTGGGTACACTATGGTTCTAGTTATTCAATTGAAATAGAAGAGCTTTAAATGTTACAATATACTTGGTCACATGTCATTTTATAACTATATAACTACTCAGTTTCCATTCTCTTGGTATCCTTGAATTTTGAACATTTTGGGGCTTTCTGACCAGTTGAAATGCATGTCACAAAATTTATTTTCTTTTTAGAATAGAAACCTACTGTATGGATGTAGCAATAATTATTGGGATTCACGGAATAGACAATAAAACAGTAAAATCCAGATGTTAAATAATAATAATGGATATTATTGCTTGACTGCTCCCTATCTGCCAGACACTGCTAAGTGAATTGTCTCATTCTTTTTCTTTGCAAATCTATATAAGTATTTTAATTATTTTTATTTTACAGTTAAGGAAATTAAGGTATAGAGAGGTTAAGTAACTTGCCCCAAATTACACATATATTCTAATTCCAGAATCTACACTCTTTACCTATATACGGTTATTACTGCCCAGAAGTGCAAAGCAGATGGGCCTTTTTTCTTTTCCTATTTCCTTCACTCAGTGGGCAATGAAGTGAAAATGGAATGTTTTTTCTAATCTAATGAGAGCTCTTGGTTAGTCATTTCCTGTGTGGTATGTGTTCTTAATTCTAAGGGCATAAAGAATTAGGGAAAGGAATAGAGAGGAAAAAAAAAATAATACTTCTTCTTGACATGTGTCTAAAACAGGAATATCCAGTTCTTAAGACCTTGAGCATGGGATTAATTAACTATCAAATAGCAAACCTAGTGTGTTTTAAATTTTAACCATAATATATGAGAGCAACTGATGCTGTTGTTTAAATGAATACTGGGCTAGATAACCTCTCCAAGGTGTTTTCCATTTCCATAATTCTATGATTCTAAGAATTCTGTCATTCAGAACTCTGAAAAAGACTCCATCCAGCCCACTTAGTAACTTCAGAATAATTTTTTAATGCTAGTTGCAGTATTATTTATTAACAAATATAAATGACTTAAAAATACTGCTATGACCTTGTCGATCATTCAGAAAGAGCACTTGGCTAGTAATGTGTGGTCTAATTTCTAGTTGCCTTTGATTAGAGGATGATTTCAGAAAGCATAATGCAGTATCTGCAGTGAAAAGCAAAGACCAAATCTGTTTAGTAACGCTCAACCCAATGGCAAGAATACGTAAATATTTAATCTTTTTATCCTCAGAGAGTAAATTATGTACTCTTGGAGACATTATTCTCTCAGACCTCTGGACTTCACTGAATGCACTGATGCAAGAATTCTAAATCATTCCATTCTGGTTTGAAGTTTTACTTCAGCTTCTAGAAGTTTCCAGCATTTACAAAGGAACGACACTTGTATGAGAGAATCAGGCTTAGATATCTTTACTCTTTCATATTGTAAAGACAGTGCATAAATTCCCAAATGTGGCATCACGTAGGCAAGAAAATATCTTGAGACTTGTTGGATCCACCCTTATTTTCCAAATAAAGTGTCATACATAGTGTCATTGAACTAAACTAGGAGTAGGCTTAGAAACCATCTTCAGGGATTTTCATGGAATACTCATCTGTTTTCAATATATAGATTATTTGCCTATTTTTTTCTTTTTTTGTTCCATCTTTATATTGTCTATGAGTAAACTTGAATGTGTGGGTTGGGTGTGGGAAACTTTGTGCTGATTAAAGGGTAGATATTTGACCTAATTAAATATATGATGAATAGAAATGGAGATAGAAAAAATTAAGGGAAACAATAAGCGGGGAAGAAAGTTTTGATGTGACCCAGCATGTTCAGAATTAGAGGCCAGAATACAGAGATGGAAGGAGTGGGGTGCCAACCTTCTCATTGCTTAGTTTTGGAATCATTCGATGCCAGTTACATTCTCTGTTTCTAGAACAGGGTGAAATAAAATCGGGGAAAGACAGTCAGTTGGAGTTTTCATCAGCACGGTAGTTATGTTGATATACCTGTAAGGAATCTGCCCCTCAGAGCTTTACTCCACCTGATACACCTGGTCTTGCTTGGTCCTGGGTCTTTTTACACTCCCATTCTACTCTTTTCCAGAAATGGTAAGTATCAAAACTGTCCCAACCAACAATGACAGTGAAAGAATCAGTTTTATAACTTGAGAATTGCTGTAGCCAGCATTAAAAGCAGACCCTGTATCTTCTAAGAATGTGGCCCACCACCCTCCTTTGAGAACACAGCTGTGGCTTTGGACTTGGCAGTACCTAGATGGGATGTGTTTAATTTCTAGTTTGAGTTTCACTGCACCACCTTTGCCTGTAACTTTCCATGTGTATGCTTTCTATTAGCCACAGTGAAGTTCTTACTCATTTCACAGCAGAATAACCAGAACTCTGTTTCTATCTGAATTTTCACAAAGAAGATAGGCCAGCTGACCACATCTGGGCCTTGGACCTAAGAAATCAACTAGAATGGAGTATACTTTTGGAGCTACCCAAAGTGGGAACCCAGTGTTTCAAGTTCAAGCCAATTTCCTGAGGGAGGCTCAAGAGTCAGTGCCAAAGAGAACAGATATAAACTCCAAGTTCAGAGTGTGAGAGCCTAGAGTCAGGAATGAAATAAAGCTTGATTGAAGCAAGGACAGTCAGGAACAATTGAGAATGGTCTAAATAGAATGATTTCCAAAAACGCTAATGCATTGTCCATGGCCAGCAGGAGGAGGTAGGTACATAGCTATATTAACATTGATAATCCCAGACCATTCAGTCCAAGCTAGAGACTGCTAAACAAGCTATTGAGAAGTGTGGGAGGTGTATTCATCCATTTTCGTACTGCTATGAAGAAATACCTGAGACTGGGTAATTTATTAAAAAAAAAAAAAGGTTTAATGGACTCACAGTTCCACATGGCTGGGGAGGCCTCATAATCATGGCGGAAGGTGAAGGAGGAACAACAGCACATCTTACATGGTAGCAGGCAAAACAGTGTGTGCAGGGGAACCGCTCTTTATAAAACCATCAGATCTCATGAGACTTACTCACTATCACAAGAACATCATGGGACAAACCCACCCCCATGATTCAATTATCTCCCACCAAGTCCCTCCCACAACATGTGGGGATTATGGGAGCTACAATTCAAGATAAGATTTGGGTGGGGACAGAGCCAAACCATATCAGAAGGGATAATGTGAAGGGATGAAAGAGGATGAGGGTACTGGACTTTGATCTCTTTAGTACTCTGATTTTATTCTATTGCTTTCTACAGATCTAGATTAAATACTGTGCAATATTAAATAATACCTTATAAATATTTTGATGTGTTTATGAACATATATAGAAACCCCCTGTCCCTCCAGATGTTAGAAGCAGAGTAGCAAAATCTGTATACTTAATTTCATTAATAAAGAAAAAAATCTTCAAGGATTTAATCTCTGGAGGAAAATACAATAGGTGTTTTCAACAGCTGTACCTAAATAACTGTACCACAAGATGGTGCTCACACATTAAAGTCATGTGCTGTTTTTCAAGAAGTTTGCCTCGTCTAAATTTTACAATCCGAAACAAGATATTATTTATGTTTTAAACTATTTTTGCATCTTTTAGTACAAATTTCCTTAGCACTGAAATATAGTGAGTTTTAAATTTAAGCTGATTTGGTAACAAATGCCATTTTTATGGAGGAAAATACCAACAATTCCACTTTTGTTTGCCCTAAAGATCTTTTATTGTATAATTTCTGGTATGTTAAGTGGGTTGAAGTTTATATTTCTACCATGCTCACTTTTTTATTTCCTTTAAATTCAAGACAGTGCAACATAAATTAGCAGAATTAAAAACATATATATGTGTAACCCGAGCATTTGTGGACAACTGTCTCCAGCTGCATGAAGCGAAACGTTTGGACTCCGCCACTGCTTGCATGGCGAAATATTGGTATGCATGCTACAGTAATTAGAGTGTGGTGTGTGCTCACACTGATATGGAATTCTGCCAATTTTAAGCTCAGCCTTGAGGGTCTTAAAGGAAGAAATCTGTGAAATGAAAAATAAAAGTGAGACTCAACTTTTAAAAAAAATGCTAAAAAGTTCCATTAAGCATATGTATAATGTGCTAAAAATTTTTCAAGTTGGTATTTAATTTTTTTATCCTAATAGGCAAGCAAAGTTTTGTATTTAATTCTTAACTTGCTATTGAAAATAAAATATTAAGAGTGGGATAATGAAGAGTGATATTGATAGGATGACTGATTCATTCATTCAAGTAATAGTTTAATTTCAAATTATCTGAAGAGTGGCAGTACAGTGAGGCTGAAAGGGAACAGTAAAACTTGGGAGTCTTGAGATAGAGTCCCAATTCTTTTATTAAATAACTATAATTAAACTTAATTCCATCCAGGAAAATGTTTCTGTTATCTGTGAAATGACTAAGCTGGACAGGATTTTTCTATTTAAGGTGCTTTCCAAATGTAAGAAAAAATTCAGGAAGAACTGACTGTCCAATCAAAGTTTCACAGGCTCTATTAAGTGAAAGGAGAATAAAAATCCTATTAAGTTTAGAAAGACTTCGATTTGAATTAAAGATTATTAGCAATGGTGTTAAAGATGAGTTGAATGAAAAAACATCCCTGTATGTCAGACTTTTGTATATTTTAAGATTTTAGAATATACAGTCTAAATCAGATTCTGGAAGTAGATTTGGTTTCCTCTTTTTAAAAACAAACATTCTCCCATATCATTAGCCCAAGAGTAACCTAGAATAAATTCCTGTCATTATTCATTAACTTGTGTTCAGTTCAGTCACAGGTAGAACAGGGGAAATATTTTGTGCTTTATGTAATGATCCCATAATAACAAAATTGCCAGGTTGAAAAATAATATGGAATTACTTTTCAAAAACTTGCACTTTTGAGGAGACTTTTTATATTTACATTTACAATAAGTTCTTTGACTAGTGGCAAAAAGTGTAAAAAAAATTTACATATTTTTGGAAAAAGAGAAGTTTGGATAGCCACTGACCTTGTTATTTGAAAACCTCAGGTTTATACACATGCTCGTATTTCACATTGAAACACAGGAGGCAACCAGTTATAGCCCAGTAAATATTTCACTAAAATACTTGCCAAATATAAAAAATTATCAAATTCCAAATATTATTGTCCCCAAAGTCTTGTCTATTAATAATTATATTGTTAATATATTGCTTAGAAATATCCTCACCTGTCGTATGGTTTGAGTTTAAAATTATTTTAAATAAAAAGAAGTATCTATCCTTATTTTTGCTTTATGCTTCCCACTATCGAAAAATAAGTAGTGGGGTGCTGTAGCTTGCCACTGTAGTAACTCCTACTCAAGAAGCTGAGGTAAGAGGATCCTTTGAGCCCAGGAGTTCAAGACTGTAATGAGCTATGATTATGCCGCTGTACCCCAACCTAGGCCATAGAGTGGGTGAGACTCCATCACTGAAACAAACACACAAACAAGAAAGAAAGGAAAGAAAGAAAGAAAGAAAGAAAGAAAGAAAGGAAAGAAAGAAAGAAAGAAAGAAAGAAAGAAAGAAAGAAGGAAGGAAGGAAGGAAGGAAGGAAGGAAGGAAGGAAGGAAGGAAGGGAAGGAAGGAAGGAAGGGAAGGAAGGAAGGAAGGAAGGAAAGGAAGGAAGGAAGAAAGAAAGAAAGGAAAGAAAGAAAGAAAGAAAGAAAGAAAGAAAGAAAGAAAAGAAAAATAAGTAAAAAAGAATTTTGAACTAACATATTTTTATGTTAAGGTGAATAAAATCTCTATCATGAATTTTAATGATAGAATTGTGATATTATCAGAAAAGAATTTTTCTCAAGCACTACATGTTCATGTATACAAACATTATATATAATACTAATACACACACTTCAGGAATAATAATCTCTATAAAATTTTCTAATGTTTCCTATATGATAGCAAATACTTTGTTAGTCTGCCCTGTTAGGTTTTCACTTTTATCTTCAATTTATTTCTGAAAAGTCAGAACCCTAAAAAATTGCTTTTTTATACTGAAATTCAGAATCTTGATCTTCAAGTAGAAAGTGACATCATTGGAGAAAAAATGCATATTACAAGGGCAAAAAGAACTAGGTGGCTGAGTAATTTAGATCATATAGAGAATCCACATAAATTAGAACATATTCAAGTCTTTACTGCATGTTTTTCTAGCCTGAAATAGCCAAAATCTAATCATCTGAGTTTTCTACCTTTTGTTTCTAGCCTAACAAAAACCTAGCAAGAAATATAATTGATGAAAAAAGTACTCTTATATGAAAATTATCTTGAAATTGATTTCATATGTAATTTTTATCCTCTTTGCTTAGCTAATATGCCATTCTAATCGCTTAATAAATGTGCACATTTAAACAATTGTAAATAATTAGTTTTCTGGTTTTGAAGCACCTCATGAAAATCCATTTCCAATATTTCTTTTCTGCCTTTTATTTTGGTCATTTAGGGCATCTGAGTTACAAAATAGTGTAGCTTATGACTGTGTACAGCTCCATGGAGGTTGGGGATACATGTGGGAGTACCCAATTGCAAAGTAAGTATAGTTTTCTGATACACTCTTCTTTATGATGTGAAGAAAAAGGAAAATTTCTTTACTTTGTACATCAAATGTAGAGGGAACGGAGGTGTGCAATCTTTTGAATTTTTCAGCTGAATACAGACAAAATGTATTCAAGCAAATGGAAACAGCTTTTTTTTTATCAACTCCCTACTAGGATTTTATTTTTCTTAAATAAAGTAAAGAGACCAATATACAAAAGCTTGATCCTTGGCTTTATTTGAATCCTTATGTAGAAGGACAAATAGTATTTTCAAAATTTTTTTAATTTTTTAATTTTATTTTGAGACAGTCTTGCTGTCACCCAGGTTGGAGTACAGTGGCATGATCTGGGTTCACTGCAACCTCCGCCTTCCAGGTTCAAATAATTCTTGTGCCTCAGTCACCAGAGTAGCTGGAATTAACAGGTACATGCCACGACACCTGGCTAATTTTTTTGTATTTTTAGTAGAGGTGTGGTTTTGCCATGTTGGCCAGGCTGGTCTCAAACCCCTGGCCTCAAGTGATCTGCCTGCCTTGGCCTCCCAAAATTCTGGGATTACAGGCGTGAGCCACTACGTCCGGCCAAATACTACTTTTTTTTTTAAACCAAAGGAAAAAAAAAAAAAGCAATACAGAAAAATTAACTGGCATATGAAAAGGATCTAAGTTGTCACATATCTTAGATATCTGATTGTTTGTTTTGTTCTAAAAAATAAATTTAAAATCTTTTTTTCTAAATAGATTTATTTCCTTCAAATTGAAAGAAATCAAATATATCTTTTTATCATATATGAATATTCTTATCAGTTTGAAGCAGTACTAATTTGTAAATAGGCAGTGTCCCCATTCATATTTCTTCCTCAATCTCCAGAATTTCCTTTTCTCTTAACATAGTCTTTTGCCTCAGAAGTCTCCCCATAGCTTTTTTCCTCATCACCCTAGAAAATATATTTTTCTTATTATTTAGCAATGATTTTGGTTTAGAAAATTTTCCCAAGGAAATTTTTGATTTATACAGAAAAGTTCAATTTGTTCTGAATCTGAGAGTAAGAATGCTATAGGCTTCTAAAAATGTTTTACGACTGTTATCTTAATATAAAGTATCTAAAGGGAAAAATTATGAAACCCACATTCAAACTGGCAGCCTAATGATTTCAAATTTATCTTTTTGGTAAGTATAATTGGAAACATTTAATATGCTTATAGTCCTTAGAAAAAATATTTTACTAAAATTACATTAAGAGCAGAAGCTATGTGGTGGCTCAATGTTTGTGTGGTTTAGTTCACACTTAAGAAAGGCCTATTAGGTGGGGAAAAGGCAACCATCTAAATGGCTTAAGATTAGAGTGTGACATAAGCCTTGGTCTCTGTTTTCTCAGAGTCAACTCCTTCAAGTTGGTACCAAGCAAACGTTGTAGATTGATGGCTTATTTGAAATCTCTGGTTTCAGTTTCAGAGACTTACATTCCCTTGAAGAAACAACAATCACCTTTCTTGGCCAGTTTGTTAGTTCAAAGATTGTATCAATTTTTAAACTAGACTGCTATTTCTCTTTCCACATATCGCCTAATATCAAAAAAGCCACTTAGGCCAGGTGCAGTGGCTCACTCCTGTAATCCCAGCACTTTGGGAGGCCAAGGTGGGTGGATCACCTGAGGTCAAGAGTTCAAGACCAGCCTGGGCAAAATGGCAAAACACCATTTCTACTAAAAATACAAAAAAATTAGCTAGGCGTGGTTGCAGGTGCCTGTAGTCCCAGCTACTCCGGAGGCACGAGAATCACTTGAACCCGGGAGGCAGAGGTTGCAGTGAGTCGAGATCGCGCCACTGCACTCCAGCCTGGGCGACAGAGTGAGACTGTCTCAAAAAAACAAACAACAACAACAACAAAAAAAAAAAAGCCACGTAGACACATTGGCAATATGTGGATGTAATGTATAGACTTTGATTTGATTAAAAAAAAAAAACCTTCTAATTGTGTTTCTTATATTCCCCCAAACTAAACTACATGTTTATATATATGTTGCTGAGGGTTGGTTTCATAGATAAGAGGTGCTTTCTCTGCTTTTTTATTTCGTTTTTTTGTTTTTGTCTTCTTTAATAACTGGTCTTCAGTATGTGGGTTTAAGTCTTACTCATTAGGCTTGAGCCTGTGAGGACTGAGATTTAAGCCTTGCCATTTGAAGATTTCTCTGCCATGCTGGGAAGAGCTGCCTTAGATGTAGAACTTCATTGCAGTGTGGTTAAACATTTCTGCTGCTGCCTTTCACTGTTAATTTTAGTTGATGACTAAATTTAATTAGTAACATATAAAAGGTCTACTAATCTCTGCTTTATCTACTCCATTGGAACTTCTTTAATGTGAAAAGAAGCCTAGCCCATTTAAAAATATATATATATCTAAACACATTGGGACTGCTGAAGTAGGCTTACAGTAGGTAAGTCCTCAAAATGCAGGTGCTAGATTTTGTAGAGAATAGCAAAATCTGTTCAGAAAAAAATGTTTGAAAACATAAATATCTCAAGCTTTTAAAGCTTTCAGCAGAAAGTTCTGAGATTCTAAATTTCCTTGTTAAAACAGTAAATCATATCAGTAAATATTTACTGAGTGTCCATTTCTTTGTAAGGAACCCTGATGAATATAGAGAAGAATAAGTCCAAAAATGGTATGTTCCTAGAGAGCTGGCACATTTAATTTGTCTTAAAAATCAAATTTAAGCAAAACAAAACACCAAGATTATACTTGAGAAAAAAAAAAAAGAAAAGCCTTTGAGTGTGTCTACCAGGAAAGTCCAAAGTTCAATAACTAGCTCTAAGTGCTTTGGCCAATGAAAGTGTTACAATATACAAAAAAGATATTTGAAAAAGAGGCAGAATACCTACATCCTCATTCCAGTCTGCCAATGATGTGTTGTTAGTGACCATTAAATAGCAACCATTAATTAGGAAATATATTAACTTCTCTCTACTTTAGTTCCTTTACCAGGAAAACAGTATTAACATTTATCCCTCCTCAATCCCAGAGCTGAGAAGATAGAATGAGATGAGAAAAGATAAAAACAACTGTACAGTGGCATGGTTGTTATCATGACTATCAAAAGTGAACTTATGATATTTGGGTTTTTTTTTTTCTTTGGTGTGGGTATGGCAATGGACTCAGCCACTTAGTATTTTAACTCCACACATCGCTGAAATGACTATTAACCATTTCCAAAAAACAAGTTACTTGTTAACTTTCTGGGAAATAATATTTGCTAAAGCATTAGTTTATATTCCTGATAGTGACAGTGCTTGTGGGAATGCTAGAAAATATGTATCTTTTTTCTTTTGTTTTCTATAAAACCAGTGGATTTCAACTTTTTAGGAAACATTAAAGATAAAAAGAAACTAAGACATCCTGTGCATTTCCTAATCTAAAACAGACTTTTTAAGAGTGTTATCATATGTGCTGAATTTTACAAAATTAAATCAGATGAAACATACTTATTATTTTTATTTTGAATTTGTAATCTCTTTAATCAAATTAATACAAAGCTATACAGATTATTAACATCTTAATAGTTTTTTTACTATTATTCCAATTTAGGATGAATGCCATATTGAAACAATAAGTAATTTATGAAGGACTTTTATTGTTTGTACTTCATTAAATGAATAGTTTAAGAGTTACCTGGTAAGACAAAATTTACAGTTTCTAATATATTTTATTTATTCATTCAATCATCTTCTGATTTATCCAGAGCTTATGTGGATGCCAGAGTTCAGCCAATCTATGGTGGTACAAATGAAATAACGAAGGAGCTGATTGCAAGAGAGATTGTCTTTGACAAGTAGACATCTGCCCACATCCTGGAATCCTATTACAGCTAATCTGGTTTTAAATCTGCTCAAGATAAAATGTAACTTGGAAAGCGAGGAAACACTAAACATGTTTTTACCTGCTCTCTCTATAGAGAAGGAAATAAAATATAAATATAAGATTAACATAGTGGAAGGACAAATCTTTGAAGCCAAAATTCTAGTTTTCCAATATAAGGTTTAACTTACAGTTTTTTATGTAGCCAAAGGTAAAAGGTTTTCTGAATCTAGATGCCTAGGTGTTTCATTTATCTCTAAAATTCTAAAAAGCATAAATTGTTCAAATCTTCAAACCAAGGCAGAAATAATTTTATGTCATTATAGTATAAAAACATTAATAAGATAGCACATTGACTTTTAAAGGGAAAAGTAAATATAACTTAGAATGTAAACTCATTTCGGCTACCATTTGCTTCAAATTCCCTAGAACAGTGGTTTTTACCACTGTACTCCAACCCCCTGTTTTTATTTTTATTTATTTATTTATTTTTATTTTTTAGGAGCACATACTGAATGGTTTTATTTATGTAAAATGTAGAATAAGCAAATCACCAGAGACAGAAAGTGGATTAGTTTGTCTAGAGCTGGGGGTGTGTATTGGAAATTATAGGGCTTATGAATAAATCATGCAGTGTTTCTTTTTGAGGTGAAAAGATATTCTTTTTTTTCCCCCAAATTTTTTTTCTTTTTATTATTATTATTATTATTATTATTATTATTATTATTATTATACTTTAGGCTCTATGGTACATGTGCACAATGTGCAGGTAAGTTACATATGTATACATGTGCCATGCTGGTGCGCTGCACCCACCAACTCGTCATCTAGCATTAGGTATATCTCCCAATGCTATCCCTCCCCACTCCCCCCACCCCACAACAGTCCCCAAAGTGTGATGTTCCCCTTCCTGTGTCCATGTGTTCTCGTTGTTCAATTCCCACCTATGAGTGAGAATATGCGGTGTTTGGTTTTTTGTTCTTGTGATAGTTTACTGAGAATGATGATTTCCAATTTCATCCATGTCCCTACAAAGGACGTGAACTCATCATTTTTTATGGCTGCATAGTATTCCATGGTGTATATGTGCCACATTTTCTTAATCCAGTCTATCATTGTTGGACATTTGGGTTGGTTCCAAGTCTTTGCTATTGTGAATAATGCCGCAATAAACATACGTGTGCATGTGTCTTTATAGCAGCATGATTTATAGTCCTTTGGGTATATACCCAGTAATGGGATGGCTGGGTCAAATGGAATTTCTAGTTCTAGATCCTTGAGGAATCGCCACACTGACTTCCACAAGGGTTGAACTAGTTTACAGTCCCACCAACAGTGTAAAAGTGTTCCTATTTCTCCACATCCTCTCCAGCACCTGTTGTTTCCTGACTTTTTAATGATTGCCATTCTAACTGGTGTGAGATGGTATCTCATTGTGGTTTTGATTTGCATTTCTCTGATGGCCAGTGATGGTGAGCATTTTTTCATGTGTTTTTTGGCTGCATAAATGTCTTCTTTTGAGAAGTGTCTGTTCATGTCCTTCGCCCACTTTTTGATGGGGTTGTTTGTTTTTTTCTTGTAAATTTGTTTGAGTTCATTGTAGATTCTGGATATTAGCCCTTTATCAGATGAGTAGGTTGCGAAAATTTTCTCCCATTTTGTAGGTTGCCTGTTCACTCTGATGGTAGTTTCCTTTGCTGTGCAGAAGCTCTTTAGTTTAATGAGATCCCATTTGTCAATTTTGGCTTTTGTTGCCATTGCTTTTGGTGTTTTAGACATGAAGTCCTTGCCCATGCCTATGTCCTGAATGGTATTGCCTAGGTTTTCTTCTAGGGTTTTTATGGTTTTAGGTCTAACATTTAAGTCTTTAATCCATCTTGAATTGATTTTTGTATAAGATGTAAGGAAGGGATCCAGTTTCAGCTTTCTACATATGGCTAGCCAGTTTTCCCAGCACCATTTATTAAATAGGGAATCCTTTCCCCATTTCTTGTTTTTCTCAGGTTTGTCAAAGATCAGATAGTTGTAGATATGTGGCATTATTTCTGACGGCTCTGTTCTGTTCCATTGATCTATATCTCTGTTTTGGTACCAGTACCATGCTGTTTTGGTTACTGTAGCCTTGTAGTGTAGTTTGAAGTCAGGTAGCGTGATGCCTCCAGCTTTGTTCTATTGACTTGGTGATGCGGGCTCTTTTTTCGTTCCATATGAACTTTAAAGTAGTTTTTTCCAATTCTGTGAAGAAAGTCATTGGTAACTTGATGGGGATGGCATTGAATCTGTAAATTACCTTGGGAAGGATGGCCATTTTCATGATATTGATTCTTCCTACCCATGAGCATGGAATGTTCTTCCATTTGTTTGTATCCTCTTTTATTTCCTTGAGCAGTGGTTTGTAGTTCTCCTTGAAGAGGTCCTTCACATCCCTTGTAAGTTGGATTCCTAGGTATTTTATTCTCTTTGAAGCAATTGTGAATGGGAGTTCACTCATGATTTGGCTCTCTGTTTGTCTGTTATTGATGTATAAGAATGCTTGTGATTTTTGTACATTGATTTTGTATCCTGAGACTTTGCTGAAGTTGCTTATCAGCTTAAGGAGATTTTGGGCTGAGACAATGGGGTTTTCTAGATATACTATCATGTCATCTGCAAACAGGGACAATTTGACTTCCTCTTTTCCTAATTGAATACCCTTGATTTCCTTCTCTTGCCTAATTGCCCTGGCCAGAACTTCCAACACTATGTTGAATAGAAGTGGTGAGAGAGGGCATCCCTGTCTTGTGCCAGTTTTCAAAGGGAATGCTTCCAGTTTTTGCCCATTCAGTATGATATTGGCTGTGGGTTTGTCATAGATAGCTCTTATTATTTTGAGATATGACCCATCAATACCTAATTTATTGAGAGTTTTTAGCATGAAGGGTTGTTGAATTTTGTCAAAGGCCTTTTCTGCATCTATTGAGATAATCATGTGGTTTTTGACTTTGGTTCTGTTTATATGCTGGATTACATTTATTGGTTTGTGTATATTGAACCAGCCTTGCATCCCAGGGATGAAGCCCACTTGATCATGGTGGATAAGCTTTTTGATGTGCTGCTGGATTCTGTTTGCCAGTATTTTATTGAGGATTTTTGCATCAATGTTCATCAAGGATATTGGTCTAAAATTCTCTTTTTTGGTTGTGTCTCTGCCAGGCTTTGGTATCAGGATGATGCTGGCCTCATAAAATGAGTTAGGGAGGATTCCCTCTTTTTCTATTGATTGGAATAGTTTCAGAAGGAATGGTACCAGCTCCTCCTTGTACCTCTGGTAGAATTCGGCTGTGAACCCATCTGGTCCTGGACTTTTTTTGGTTGGTAAGCTATTGATTATTGCCACAATTTCAGCTCCTGTTATTGGTCTATTCAGAGATTCAACTTCTTCCTGGTTTAGTCTTGGGAGGGTGTATGTGTTGAGGAATTTATCCATTTCTTCTAGATTTTCTAGTTTATTTGCGTAGAGGTGTTTGTAATATTCTCTGATGGTAGTTTGTATTTCTGTGGGATCGGTGGTGATATCCCCTTTATCATTTTTTATTGCATCTATTTGATTCTTCTCTCTTTTTTTCTTTATTAATCTTGCTAGCAGTCTATCAATTTTGTTGATCCTTTCAAAAAACCAGCTCCTGGATTCATTGATTTTTTTTTTTTTTTTTAACAACGGAAACAATATATTTGAGAATGTATGTTCCAAAAATTACTAGATTTTACAAAATCATGTGTTAAGTCACAAAGTTTAGACTGTGTATGTGTTATACATACATACATATGTATATACATATAACATATGGATATGTAAAAATTGTATTGTAACATATATAATCTGAGGTATATATATCTGTTATATATAAGTAACATATGTATAACCTATATATATGAATTTCAAGTATAACATAAGTATACTATAATGAATACAAGTAACATATACAAACATATATATAACCTATTTTATATTAAATATATTATATATATGGTTTTTTTTAATTTATGAAGTATTTATTGATGATTCTTGGGTGTTTCTCAGAGAGGGGGATGTGGCAGGGTCATAGGATAATAGTGGAGAGAAGGTCAGGAGATAAACACATGAACAAAGGTCTCTGGTTTTCCTAGGCAGAGGTCCCTGCAGCCTTCTGCAGTGTTTGTGCCCCTGGATACTTGAGATTAGGGAGTGGTGATGACTCTTAAAGAGCATGCTGCCTTCAAGCATCTGTTTAACAAAGCACATCTTGCACAGCCCTTAATCCATTTAACCCTGAGTTGACACAGCATATGTTTCAGAGAGCATGGGGCTGGGGGAAAGGCCATAGATCAACAGCATCCCAAGGCAGAAGAATTTCTCCTAGTCAGAACAAAATGGAGTCTCCTATGCCCACCTCTTTCTACACAGACACAGCAACAATCTGATCTCTCCTTCCTTTCCCCACACTTCCCCCCCCTTCCTTTCAACAAAACTGCCATCGTCCTCATGGCCCACTCCCGATGGTCGCTGTCTCTTCAGAGCTGTTGGGTACACCTCCCAGACAGGGCCGCCGGGCAGAGGCGCTCCTCACCTCCCAGACAGGGCGGCCGGGCAGAGGCGCTCCTCACCTCCCAGACAGGGCGGCCGGGCAGAGGCGCTCCTCGCTTCCCAGACGGGGCCGCCCGGGCAGAGGCGCTCCTCGCTTCCCAGACAGGGCCGCCCGGGCAGAGGCGCTCCTCACTTCCCAGACGGGGCCGCCCAGGCAGAGGCGCTCCTCACTTCCTCCCAGACCAGGTGGTAGCCGGGCAGAGGTGCTCCTCACCTCCCAGACGGGGCGGCCGAGCAGAGGCGCTCCTCACTTCCCAGAGGGGGCGGCCGGGCAGAGGCGCTCCTCACTTCCCAGACCGGACGGCCGGGCAGAGACGCTCCTCACTTCCTCCCAGACGGGGTGGCGGCCAGGCAGAGGCGCTCCTCACCTCCCAGACAGGGCGGCCGGGCAGAGGCGCTCCTCACTTCCCAGACTGGGCGGCTGGGCAGAGGCGCTCCTCACTTCCCAGACTGGGCGGCCGGGCAGAGGCGCTCCTCACCTCCTAGATGGGGTGGCCAGGCAGAGGCGCTCCTCACTTCCCAGACGGTGTGGCGGCTGGGCAGAGGCGCTCCTCCCTTCCCAGATGGGGCAGCCAGGCAGAGGCGCTCCTCACTTCCTCCCAGACGGGGTGGCGGCCAGGCAGAGGCGCTCCTCACTTCCCAGAGGGGGCGGCCGGGCAGAGGTGCTCCTCACTTCCTCCCAGATGGGGTGGCGGCCGGGCAGAGGCACTCCTCACCTCCCAGACGGGGCGGCCGGGCAGAGGTGCTCCTCATCTCCCAGACGGGGCAGCCGGGCAGAGGTGCTCCTCACTTCCTCCCAGACGGGGTGGCGGCCAGGCAGAGGCACTCCTCACCTCCCAGACGGGGCGGCCGGGCAGAGGTGCTCCTCATCTCCCAGACGGGGCAGCCGGGCAGAGGTGCTCCTCACTTCCTCCCAGACGGGGTGACGGCCGGGCAGAGGCACTCCTCACCTCCCAGACGGGGTGGCCGGGCAGAGGCGCTCCTCACTTCCCATATGGGGTGGCGGCCGGGCAGAGGCGCTCCTCACTTCCCAGCTGGGGCAGCCAGGCAGAGGCGCTCCTCACTTCCTCCCAGACGGGGTGGCGGCCAGGCAGAGGCGCTCCTCACCTCCCAGACGGGGAGGCCGGGCAGAGGTGCTCCTCATCTCCCAGACGGGGCGGCCGGGCAGAGGTGCTCCTCATCTCCCAGACGGGGCAGCCGGGCAGAGGTGCTCCTCACTTCCTCCCAGATGGGGTGACGGCCGGGCAGAGGCGCTCCTCACCTCCCAGACGGAGTGGTCAGGCAGAGGCGCTCCTCACTTCCCATATGGGGTGGCGGCCGGGCAGAGGCGCTCCTCACTTCCCAGATGGGGCAGCCGGGCAGAGGCGCTCCTCACTTCCTCCCAGACGGGGTGGCGGCCAGGCAGAGGCACTCCTCACCTCCCAGATGGGGCGGCCGGGCAGAGGTGCTCCTCATCTCCCAGATGGGGCAGCCGGGCATAGGTGCTCCTCACTTCCTCCCAGACAGGGTGGCAGCCGGGCAGAGGCACTCCTCACCTCCCAGACGGGGCGGCCGGGCAGAGGTGCTCCTCACTTCCCATACGGGGTGGCGGCCGGGCAGAGGCGCTCCTCACTTCCTCCCAGACAGGGTGGTGGCCAGGCAGAGGCGCTCCTCACTTCCCAGACGGGGTGGCCGGGCAGAGGCGCTCCTCACTTCCCAGACGGGGTGGCCAGGCAGAGGCACTCCTCACCTCCCAGACGGGGCGGCCGGGCAGAGGCGCTCCTCACTTCCCATATGGGGTGGCAGCCGGGCAGAGGCACTCCTCACTTCCCAGATGGGGCAGCCGGGCAGAGGCGCTCCTCACTTCCTCCCAGACGGGGTAGCGGCCGGGCAGAGGTGCTCCTCACTTCCCAGACGGGGCGGCCGGGCAGAGGTGCTCCTCACTTCCTCCCAGATGGGGTGGCGGCCGGGCAGAGGCGCTCCTCACCTCCCAGACGGGGTGGCCGGGCAGAGGCGCTCCTCCCTTCCCAGATGGAGTGGCCAGGCAGAGGCGCTCCTCACCTCCCAGAGTGGGTGGCCAGGCAGAGGCGCTCCTCCCTTCCCAGAGTGGGCGGCCGGGCAGAGGCGCTCCTCACTTCCCATAGGGGGTGGCAGCCGGGTAGAGGCGCTCCTCACTTCCCAGATGGGGCAGCTGGGCAGAGGTGCTCCTCACTTCCTCCCAGACGGGGTGGCGGCCAGGCAGAGGCGCTCCTCACCTCCCAGACGGGGCGGCCGGGCAGAGGCACTCCTCACCTCCCAGACGGGGCGGCTGGGCAGAGGCGCTCCTCACCTCCCAGACGGGGCGGCTGGGCAGAGGCGCTCCTCACCTCCCAGAAGGGGCGGCTGGGCAGAGGCGCTCCTCACTTCCCATATGGGGTGGCAGCCAGGCAGAGGCGCTCCTCACTTCCCAGACGGGGTGGCGGCCAGGCAGAGGTGCTCCTCACTTCCCAGATGGGGCAACCGGGCAGAGGTGCTCCTCACTTCCTCCCAGATGGGGTGGCGGCCAGGCAGAGGTGCTCCTCACCTCCCAGATGGGGCGGCCGGGCAGAGGTGCTCCTCATCTCCCAGACGGGGCAGCCGGGCAGAGGCGCTCCTCACTTCCTCCCAGACGGGGTGGCAGCCGGGCAGAGGCGCTCCTCACATCCCAGAGGATGGGTGGCCGGGCAGAGGCGCTCCTCACTTCCCAGATAGGGCAGCCAGGCAGAGGGGCTCCTCACATCCCAGACGATGGGCGGCCAGGCAGAGATGCTCCTCACTTCCTAGATGGGGTGGCCGCGGGGCAGAGGCTGTAATCTTAGCACTTTAAGAGGCCAAGGCAGGAGGCTGGTAGGTGGAGGTTGCAGCGAGCCGAGATCACACCACTGCACTCCAGCCTGAGCACCATTGAGCATTGAGTTAGCGAGACTCCGTCTGCAATCCCAGCACCTCGGGAGGCCGAGGCAGGCAGATCACTCGAGGCCAGGAGCTGGAGACCAGCCCGGTCAACACGGTGAAACCCCGTCTCCACCAAAAATACAAAAACCATTCAGGCGTGGCGGCACGCGCCTGCAATCCCAGGCACTCAGCAGGCTGAGGCAGGAGAGTCACAGGAGCCCGAGGCAGAGAGGCTGCAGCGAGCCGAGATCATGGCAGTACAGTCCAGCTTCGACAACAGCGGGAGACCGAAAAAAGAAGGAGAGGGAGACCGAAGAAAGGGGAGGGAGAGGGAGAGGGAGAGGGAGAGGGAGAGGGAGAGGGAGAGGGAGAGCTCATTGATTTTTTGAAGGGTTTTTTGTGTCTCTATTTCCTTCAGTTCTGCTCTGATTTTAGTTATTTCTTGCCTTCTGCTAGCTTTTGAATGTGTTTGCTCTTGCTTTTCTAGTTCTTTTAATTGTGATGTTAGGGTGTCAATTTTGGATCTTTCCTGCTTTCTCTTGTGGGCATTTAGTGCTATAAATTTCCCTCTACACACTGCTTTGAATGCATCCCAGAGATTCTGGTATGTTGTGTCTTGGTTCTCGTTGGTTTCAAAGAACATCTTTATTTCTGCCTTCATTTCGTTATGTACCCAGTAGTCATTCAGGAGCAGGTTGTTCAGTTTCCATGTAGTTGAGCGGTTCTGAGTGAGATTCTTAATCCTGAGTTCTAGCTTGATTGCACTGTGATCTGAGAGATAGTTTGTTATAATTTCTGTTCTTTTACATTTATTGAGGAGAGCTTTACTTCCAAGTATATGGCCAATTTTGGAATAGGTGTGGTGTGGTGCTGAAAAAAATGTATATTCTGTTGATTTGGGGTGGAGAGTTCTGTAGATGTCTATTAGGTCTGCTTGGTGCAGAGCTGAGTTCAATTCCTGGGTATCCTTGTTGATTTTCTGTTTTGTTGATCTGTCTAATGTTGACAGTGGGGTGTTAAAGTCTCCCATTATTAATGTGTGGGAGTCTAAGTCTCTTTGTAGGTCACTCAGGACTTGCTTTATGAATCTGGGTGCTCCTGTATTGGGTGCATATATATTTAGGATAGTTAGCTCTTCTTGTTGAATTAATCCCTTTACCATTATGTAATGGCCTTCTTTGTCTCTTTTGATCTTTGTTGGTTTAAAGTCTGTTTTATCAGAGACTAGGATTGCAACCCCTGCCTTTTTTTGTTTTAACCCCCTGTTTTTAAGCAATGGAACTCTTTCTTCAAACAAAAGCTTATGCAGAACATCTCTGTGAAACGCTGCTGAGCGAGAACTGCTTTCATTGAAGCTGGAAGCCATCATACCTCACTGCCTTGAAATCCCTAGGACTCAGCTAAGTATTTGCCTAACCCTGACCAGGGAATGCCTTGGTTCTGTCAATTGCTGACACCTGAGAACACAGAATAATCCATCATTCTTTAATTTCAAGATATTGGTACATTTTATAGATATCAAAGCAATGGCTTTTCTTTTGCAACAGTTAATGTATGTATTAACTTAATGATTACTTTATGTCTTCTATAAACCAGGCTGTTAATACAATGATGACAAACAAAACTGGCAAGATCACTAAAAAATAAGTGAATAAACAAATAAGTAGTAAAATAAGGTAAGAAGTAAATATGTAAAAGAGATAATTTCAAGCATAAGTGCAATGTAAATAATAAAGTAAGCATTTAAAATTCAAAAGTGAGGAAATGACATTTGATTTGAGACTTAAAAGTAATTACAAAAAATAAACCATTAATTTAAAGTAGTTTTAACATGGAAGTAGATGTATTCTTACTCAACTTAGAACACAAACATTTTATTTGGTATTGTTGATATTAAACATTGTTTTTTAATGCAACCATTACAACTGGAGAGAGGAGAGGGAAGAAAAAATATTTTGATACCATTCTTTTTAAAATTTTTTTTATTGTACTTTATTTTTTAAGATGGAGTCTCGCTCTGTCATCCAGGCTGGAATGCAATGGCGTGATCTCTGCTCACAGCAACCTCCGCCTCCCAGGTTCAAGCAATTCTCCTGTCTCAGCCTCCTGAGTAGCTGGGATTACAGGCACGCACCACCACACCCAGCTAATTTTTGTATTTTTAGTAGAGATGGGGTTTCACCAGGTTGGTCAGGCTGGTCTCGAACTCTTGGCCTCATGTTCTGCCCACCTCGGCTTCCCAAAGTGCTGTGATTACAGGTGTGAGCCACTGCACCCGGCCTTTTTATTATACTTTAAGCTGTGGCATATATGTGCAGAAGATGCAGGTTTGTTACACAGGTATACACATGCCATGGTGGTTTGCTGCACCCATCAACCCGTCATCTACATTGGGTATTTCTCCTAATGCTATCCCTCCCCTACCCCCCTACCATCCACAGGCCCTGGTGTGTGATGTTCCCATCCCTGTATCCATGTATTCTCATTTTTCAACTCCCACTTATGAATGAGAACATGCGGTGTTTGGTTTTCTGTTCCTGTGTTAGTTTGCTGAGAATGATGGTTTCCAGCTTCATCCATATCCCTGCAAAGACATGAACGCATCCTTTTTATGGCTGCCTAGTATTCCATGGTGTATATGTGCCACATTTTCTTTATCCAGTCAATCATTGATGGGCATTTGTGTTGGTTCCAAGTCTTTGCTATTGTGAACAGTGCTGCAATAAACATACATGTGCATGTGTCTTTATAGTACAGTGATTTATAATCCTTTGGGTATATACCCAGTAATGAGATTGCTGGGTCAAATGGTATTTCTGGTTCTAGATCCTTGAGGAATCGCCACACTGTCTTCCACAATGGTTGAACTAACTTACACCCCCACCAATAGTGTAAAAGCGTTTGTATTTCTCAACATCTTCTCCATCATCTGTTGTTTTCTGACTTTTTAATGATTGGCATTCTAACTGGAGTGAGATGGTATCTTATTGTGGTTTAGATTTGCATTTCTCTAATGACCAGTGATGATGAGCTTTTTCTCATATGTTTGTTGGCCACATAAATGTCTTCTTTTGAGAAGTATCTGTTCATCTCCTTCACCCACTTTTTGTTGGAGTTGTTTGTTTTTTTCTTCTAAATCTGTTTAAGTTCCTTGTATACTCTGGATATTAGCCCTTTGTCAGACGGATAGATTGCAAAAATATTCTCCCATTCTGTTGGTTGCCTGTTCACTCTGATGATAGTTTCTTTTGATATGCAGAAGCTCTTTAGCTTAATTAGATCCCATTTGTCAATTTTGGCTTTGTTGCAGTTGCTTTTGGTGTTTTAGTCATGAAGTCTTGGCCCATGCCTATGTCCTGAATGGTATTGCCTAGGTTTTCTTCTAGGGTTTTTATGGTTTTTAGATCTTACATTTACATCTTTAATCCATCTTGACTTAATTTTTGTCTAAGGTATAAGAAAGGGGTGCAGTTTCAATTTTCTGCATATGGCTAGCCAGTTTTCCCGACACTATTTATTAAATCATTTCCCCATTGCTTGTTTTTGTCAGGTTTGTCAAAGATCAGATGGTTGTAGATGTGTGGCGTAATTTCTGTTGTGTTCCATTGGTCTATGTATCTGTTTTGGTACCAGTACCATGCTGTTTTGGTTACTGTAGCCTTGTAGTATACTTTGAAGTCAGGTAGCATGATGCCTCTAGCTTTGTTCTTTTAGCTTAAGATTTAATTGTCTATATTGTCTCTTTTGTGGTTCCATATGAAATTTAAAGTATTTTTTTCTAATTCTGTGAGAAAGTCAATGGTAGCTTGATGGGGATAGCATTGAATCTATAAATTACTTTGGGCATTATGGCCATTTTCACAATATTGATTCTTCCTATCCATGAGCATGGAATGTTTTTCCATTTGTTTGTGTCCTTTCTGATTTCCTTGAGCAGCGGTTTATAGTTTTCCTTGAAGAGGTCTTTCACATCCCTTGTGAGTTGGACTCCTAGGTATTTTATTCTCTTTGTAGCAATTGTGAACAGGAGTTCATTCATGATTTGGCTGTTTGTCTATTATTGGTGTTTAAGAATGCTTGTAGTTTTTGCACGTTGATTTTGTATCCTCAGACTTTGCTGAAGTTACTTATCAGCTTAAGGAGATTTTTGGCTGAGATGATGGGGTTTTCTAAATACACAACCATGTCATCTGCAAACAGAGACAATTTGACTTCCTCTCTTCCTATTTGAATACCTTTATTTCTTTCTCTTGCCTGACTGCCCGGGCCAGAACTTCCAATACTATGTGGAATAGGAGTGGTGAGAGAGGGCATCCTTATCTTGTGCCAGTTTTCAAAGGGAGTGCTTCCAGTTTTTGCCCATTCAGTATGATATTGGCTGTGGGCTTGTCATAAATAGTTCTTATTATTTTGAGATACATTCCATCAATACGTAGTTTATTGAGAGTTTTTACCATGAAGGGGTGCTGATTTTTATTGGAGGCCTTTTCTGCATCTATTGAGATAAGCATGTGGTTGTTGTCATTGGTTCTGTTTATGTGATGGATTAAGTTTATTCATTTGTGTATGTTGAACCAGCCTTGCATTCCAGGGATGAAGCCAACTTGATCATGTTGGATAAGCTTTTCGATGTACTGCTGGATATGCTTTGCCAGGATTTTATTGAGGATTTTTGCATTGATGTTCACCAGGGATATTGGCCTGAATTTTTATTTTTATTTTTTGTTGTGTCTCTGCCAGGTTTTGGTATCAGGATGATGCTGGCCTCATGAAATGAGTTAGAGAGGAATTCCCTCTTTTTTTATTGTTTGGAATAGTTTCAGAAGGAATGGTACCAGCTCCTTTTTGTACCTCCAACAGAAGATGGCTGTGAATCTGTCTGGTCCTGGGCTTTTTTTGGTTGGTAGGCTATTAATTCCTGCCTCAATTTCAGAGCCTGTTATTGGTCTGTTCAGGGATTGGACCTCTTCCTTGTTTAGTCTTGGGAGGGTGTATTTGTCCAGGAATTTATACATTTCTTCCAGATTTTCTAGTTTATTTGCGTAGAGGTGTTTATAGTATTCTCTGGTCGTAGTTTGTATTTTTGTGGGATCAGTGGTGATATCCACTTTATCAGTTTTTTATTGTGTCTATTTGATTCTTCTCTCATTTCTTCTTTATTAGTCTGGCTATCAGTCTATCTATTTTGTTAATGTTTTCAAAAAACCAGCCTCTGGATTCATTGGTTTTTTGAAGGCTTTTTCATGTTTCTAACTCCTTCAGTTCTGCTCTGATCTTAGATATTTCTTCTCTTCTGCTAGCTTTTGAATTTGTTTGCTCTTGCTGTTCTAGTTATTATAATTGTGATGTTAGGGTGCTGATTTTAGATCTTTCCTGCTTTCTCCTGTGGGCATTTTAGTGCTATTAATTTCCCTCTAAATACTGCTTTAGCTGAGTCCCAGAGATTCTGGTACATTGTCTCTTTGTTCTCATTCATTTCAAAGAACTTCTTGATTTCTGCCTTAATTTCATTATTTAGCCAGTAGTCATTCAGGAGCAGGTGGTGTTCAGTTTCCATGTAGTTGTGCAGTTCTGAATGAGTTTCTTAATCCTAAGTTCTAATTTGATTGTACTGTGGTCTGACAGACTGTTTGTTGTGGTTTCTGTTCTTTTGCGTTTGCTGAGGAGTGTTTTACTTCCAATTATGTGGTCAATTTTAGAATAAGTGCAATGTGGTGCTGAGAAGAATGTATATTCTGTTGATTTGGGGTGGAGAGTTCTGTAGATGTCTACTAGGCTCACTTGGTCCAGAGCTGAGTTCAAATCCTGAATATCTTCTTAATTTTCTGTCTCATTGATCTAATATTGACAGTGGGGTATTAAAGTCTCCCACTATTATTGTGTGGGAGTCTAATTCTCTTTGTAGGCCTCTAAGAACTTTCTTTATGAATCTGGGTGCTCCTGTATTGGGTGCATATATATTTAGGATAGTTAGCGTTTCTTGTTGCATTGATCCCTGTAATGCCCTTCTTTGTCTTTTTTGATCTTTGTTGGTTTAAAGTCTGTTTTAGAGAGACTAGGATTGAAACCCCTGCTTTTTTTTGGCTCTTCATTTGCTTGGTAGATATTCTTCCATCCCTTTATTTTGAGCCTATGTGTGTTTTGCACATGAGATGGGTCTCCTGAATATAGCACACCAATGGGTCTTGACTCTTTATCCAATTTGCCAGTCTGTGTCTTTTAATTGGGGCATTTAGCCCATTTACATTTAAGGTTAATATTGTTATGTCTGAATTTGATCCTGTCATTATGAGGCTAGCTGGTTATTTTGCCCTTCAGTTTATGCATATTCTTCATAGTGTCAATGGCCTTTACAATTTAGTACATCTTTGCAGTGGCTGGTACTGGTTGTTCCTTTCCATATTTAGTGCTTCCTTCAGGAGCTCTTGTAATGCAGGCCTGGTGGTGACAAAATCTCTCAGCATTTGCTTGTCTGTAAAGGATTTTATTTCTCCTTTGCTTATGAAGCTTAGTTTGACTGGATATGAAATTCCGGGTTGAAAATTCTTTTCTTTAAGAATGTTGAATATTGGCCCCCATTCTCTTTCTCTTCTGGCTTGTAGGGTTTCTGCAGAGAGATCTGCTGTTAATCTGATGGGCTTCCCTTTGTGGGTAAACTGACCTTTCTCTCTGGCTGCCCTTAACATTTTTTCATTCATTTCAACCTTGGTGATTCTGATGATTATGTGTCTTGGGGTTGCTCTTCTTGAGGAGTATCTTTGTGGTGTTCTCTGTATTTTCTGAATTTGAATGTTGACCTATCTTGCTAGGTTGGGGAAGTTCTCCTGGATAATACCCTGAAGAGTATTTTCCAACTTGGTTCCATTCTCCCCATCACTTTCAGGTACACCAATCAAATGTAGATTTGGTCTTTTCACATAGTCCCATATCTCTTGGAGGTTTTATTCATTCCTTTTCATTCTTTTTTCTCTAATCTTGTCTTCATGCTTTATTTCATTAAGTTGATATTTAATCTCTGATATCCTTTCTTCTGCTTGATTGATTCGGCTACTGATACTTGTGTATGCTTCACTAAGTTCTCGTGCTGTGTTTTTCAGCTCCATCAGGCTATTTATGTTCTTCTCTAAACTGGTTATTCTAGTTAGCAATGCCTCTAACCTTTTTTTCAAGATTCTTAGCTTCCTTACATTGGGTTAGAACGTGCTCCTTTAGCTTGGAGAAATTTGTTATTACCCACCTTCTGAAGCCTACTTCTGTCAATTCGTCAAACCCATTCTCTGTCCAGTTTTTTTCCCTTGCTGGTGAGGAGTTGTGATCCTTTGGAGGAGAATTGACATTCTGGTGTTTGGAATTTTCAGCCTTTTTGTGCTGGTTTTTCCTCATCTTCATGGATTTATCTACCTTTGGTCTTTGATGTTGTTGAACTTTGGATGGGGTTTCTGTGTGGACGTCCTTTTTGTTGATGTTGATGCTATTCCTTTCTGTTTGTTAGTTTTCCTTCTGACCCTTCTGCTGCAGGTCTTCTGGAGTTTGCTGGAGGTCCACTCCAGACCCTGTTTGCCTGGGTATCACCATCAAAGGCTGCAGCATAGCAAAGATTGCTGCCTGTTCCTTCCTGTGGAAGCTTTGTCCCAGAGGGGCACCTGCCAGATGCTAGCCAGAGCTCTCCTGTATGAGGTGTTTGTTGACCCCTGCTGGGGGGTGTCTCTCAGTCAGGAGGCAGAGGTGTCAGGTACCCACTTGAGGAGGCAGTCTGTCCCTCAGCAGAGCTGGAGCGCTGTGCTGGGAGATTCACTACTCTTTTCAGAGCCAGCAGGCAGGAATGTTTAAGTCTGTTGACGCTGCGCCCACAGCCACCTCTTCTTCCAGGTGCTGTGTCCCAGTGAGATGGGAGTTTTATCTATAAACCCGACTGGGGCTGCTGCCTTTCTTTCAGAGATGGCCTGCCCAGACAGGAGGAATCTAGAGAGACAGTCTGGCTACAGCAGCTTTGCGGAGCTGCGGTCCACTCTGCCTAGTTCAAACTTCCAGGTGGCTTTGTTTACACTGTGAGGGGGAAACTGCCTACTCAAGCCTCAGTAATGGCGAATGCCCCTCCCCCGACCAAGCTGGAGCATCCAGGTTGACTTCAGACTGCTGTGCTGGGAGTGAGAATTTCAAGCCAGTGGATCTTAGCTTGCTGGGCTCTGTGGGGGTGGGATCTGCTGAGCTAGACCACTTGGCTTCCTGGCTTCAGCCTCTTTTCCAGGGCAGTGAACGGTTCTGTCCTGCTGGTGTTTCAGGCACCACTGGGGTGTGAAAAAAAAAAACAACAAAAACTGCAGATAGCTCAGTGTCTGCCCAAATGGCTGCCCAGTTTTGTGCTTGAAACCCAGGGCCCTGGTGGTGTAGGCATCCAAGGGAATCTCCTGGTCTGCAGGTTGCAAAGACCATGGGAAAAATGTAGTATCTGGGCCAGAATGTACAGTTTCTCACAGTACAGTCTCTCATGGCTTCCCTTGGCTAGGGGAGGGAGTTCCCTGACCCCTTGCACTTCCTGGGTAAGGCAACACCCCACCCTGTTTTGGCTCGCCCTCCGTGGGCTGCACCCACTGTCTAACGAGTCCCAGTGAGATGAGTTGGGTACCTCAGTTGGAAATGCAGAAATCACCCTATACCTATACCATTCTTTTCTAGAACTATACAGCTTTGATTTGCTCTTAGGCAGAAGTTTGTATAGTTGCCAGCTTAGGATCTTTGTCATATGCAAAGTGGATTAATATAATTTTTTATTAGATTTTACCATATTTGTGGCTTTCACTTTTCTCCTACTACCAGAAAGTGATAGAGGACTAGACGGACCCCTTCCACACTGCCCCACTTCACTGCAGCCTCTTTTCTTTCCATTCCCAATCTTGAAGAAAACTAGATTTTAGGAATAAAACATCTGTAGGTTTAAAAAGTAAATTAGCACAGTAGGAAAAGTCTATTGTGTAGAGATGGACAGAGTTAGGTTTGAATGACTGCCATTTAGGAGCCACTCAACCTTGGGTATGTTGTTTACCTTCCCAGGATTTTGTCAGGTGCAAATGACAAAAGAAACCCAATTGAAACCACCCTAGGCAAGAACTTAAGTTTAGTTGCTTAAAAGTATTGCAGAGCAGCTCATATAAAGACCTGTAGGAACTGGAGTTTCAAGGGCCTGATTCTGGAGCTTAGAACTGCCAGTATTTATGCTATATCCACTTATTTCTACTTTTCTTTGCAAATTGGCCTAATGAACCCTGTAGAAGACCTTCATTATGAGCCCTGTAAAAATGACCTTGTGCTGCTTCTGGCCTGCATCTGTCATTATAAGGTAGGGAAGAAATGGACTATGATTGACAGTTCCATCAGGAATATGTGGACTGGGAGAAGCAGTCTCTGAAGCAGTGTGCTATTATCAAAAGAAAGGGAACAAAAAAGGCTGCTGGGCAGACCTAAATCTCTCTCCTTCTCTTCCGCTTTCTCACACACACACGTGCACACATACATAGTGATTACAGTCCTCTAGAGCTAGGAATAGGTTCTAGTAATTTATGTATAGCAGAAAGTGAAAAGATTTCTAAGGTAGGATGTTTTCTTACAATGATCTCTGGTATATTTTCTATTCTAAGCCAGTGGCTTTCTTTATCTTAACAACTACAGTCTTGTTTTACACACTCAAAAGAAGCATGTTTTGTATCATGGGCTTAAAGCTGAAACAAACAAAAAAAGGGAATTCACAATGTGCTTCTTAATCTTTCATTTGGTTTTCATTTCTTAAACAGCTTATCTTTATGTTTTGCTTGTGTGGCTTTCATTGTTGTCTCCTAGGGAGGGAACTTATCATCTGTATCTCATGCAGTGCTGAGTGCTCAAGAAATGATAAATAATAATAATGCTTAAAAGAACAGGCTGGACCAACACAGCAAGAAAGAAACATTGTGTAAATATAAATGAGAGTTTAAAAGCCTGAGTAATTTTGTTTTTTGGCTAAGAGTTTTAGGATCATGATTGATTTAAAATTAATCTTGCCCTTTGTTTCTTTGATGGTGTCATTGAAAACTGTTTTGATTTGCTATTTTAAAATCTAACTCTTCAAATTTTTACTAATCTAGTAATTCTAGTAGTTTATTACTCAAAGTATAAGATTTCTAGCAGACTGTTTTGCTCATGTCAGTATTATTTTTGGCACACACAGCATTTATTTATTTGGAGTCATTGGAAAGATTTGACACTGAGATTGAAACCAACTGTAGGTCTATGTATGCTGCTTTACAATAAATGAGGAAAAGAAGTTCTACTATAATTTCTAAAATGTCATTTTTAAGAAAAAACTTATGGAAAACTTCAAACTTACTAAAAAATAGAGTACAATATAATGAACCTCCAGCTTCAACATTTGCCAATCTCCTCCACTTTTTTCCTCACATATTATAGGGCAAATCCCAGATTTAATGCTACTTCACAAACACAAATGTATTTCAGAATATGTATCTAACTGGTGAAGATATTTTTACATAGCCACAAGGTTATTATCATACTTAAAAAAACTTAAATTTAATATATAATTCCAAGTTCACATTAGATTTTCCTTGACTGCATCAAAAATGCCTTTTGTTAGTTTATTCAAATAAGGATCTGAACAAGGTCCACAAATTGTATTTGGTCTCTCTCTCTCTGTCTCTCCCCCTTTTTAAATAACAGTCCTCCCTTTTCTCTTTTTCCTTTCTCATTATAAATTTCATTTTAAAAGTTAACATATAGCATATTTTCCCTTTTTTGGTATTCATACGTAACAGTAAAATTGCCTTTTTTGGTTCTCAGAGTTTTAGCACTTATAGATTGATGTGATCACCACCACAATTAGGATATACAGAACAGTCTTATCACCCCCAAAAAACTCCCTCAATAGTCTTTTCACCTCAAAAAATTCTGCCCTTTATACTCACACCCTCTCCACACCTAATACTGGTGGCACTCACTGATCTAATCTCTGTCTTTACAGTTTTGTCATTTTGAGATGGTCATATAAATGGAATCATATAGTATGTTATCTTTTGAGAATAATTTCTTTCTCTTAGCAAAATATATTTATGATCCATCCACGTTGCATAAGTCAATAGCTTCTTCCTTTTTTGGTGCTAACTGTAGGCATGTACCACAGTTTATTCATTCACCTGTTTAAAGACACATTGGTTAAGATTAAATCTTAACATCTTGTTAAGGTTAAATATCCAGGAGAGGACTTGTTGTGCCACATGGTAAGTGTGTGTTTAAACTTACAAGAAACTGCCAAACTGTTTTTTCCAAAGTGCCTGTACCACTTTGCTGACCAACCAGCAATGTAAGAGTTCCATTTACTTTGAATCTTCTCCAGCACTTTGTTTTTTTAATTTTTTCCATTCTAATAGGTATGTAGTAGTATGTCACCATGGTTTTAATTTGAATTTCCTTTATGTCTAATCATGCAGAACAATATATCATGGGCTTACTTGCCTTTCACATATTACCTTTCTTTTGCCCATTTTTTAATTGTGTTGTTTGTTTTCTTTATGTCAAGTTTTGAAAATTCTTTATATATTCTGGATACTGTCAAGTACAAGGCAAAGCTAGGCTAACAGATTCAGCTGCAAAAATACAAGACCTTTTCAGACTCAGTTTATTGCTTACATAGAGAGTAAAAAGAAGAGTAGCTAAAGGAGCCAGCTCTTCGTTACCTTTGTATAGGGAGACAGTGAAACAAAAGAAGCCAGATGACCACAGCAAGAATGATAGGATACCCTGTTGCTGAGGAGCCCATTTCCATGATATTGCTAAGCAGTTTTTTTTACAGCCGCATTTGTGCCTTAAGGGTAGCAAGACAGGAAGCCTTGTACCTCATCAGAAACCATGAGATAATGACAAAGGGTCTTTGGCAGCCTCGTTGGTATAGAGGGAAGCCAGTAAGCAATGGCATGTAGCAGTACCTCACAAGCCCCCATGCTTTCCTATTCCAGGCGGTTCACAAAGCATTCTGCCAAGATTCAGCTGCCATTCAAGCCTTGCCTATGTGGCCTATGCAAGGTTGTCAGCCGCTGCAGAGCTGTTCCGTTATAGATACAAGTCCATTGTTAGATATGTGGTTTGCAAATATTTTCTCACTGTAGCTAGTTCATTCTCTTAACAGTTGATTTCTCAGAACAAAAGTTTTTAATTTTGATGAATTTCAGTTCACCATTTTTTTATTTTGTGGGTCATGCATTTGGTGTCATGTCTAAGAACTCTTTACCCAAACCCAAATCATAAGGTTTTCTTTCTATGTTTTCTTCTAAGAAGGTTATATTTTATATTGTTCACGTAGATCTATATTCCCTTTAGTAATTTTTTTATAAAGCATGAAGTTTCATGTTAAGGCTTACTTTTTTTGCACCTAAATATCTAACTGTTCCAACACTACTTATTGAAAAGAGTATCTTTTCAGACTGGATAAAGAAAATGTGGTACATATACACCATGGAATACTATGCAGCCGTAAAAAAAAAACGAGATGTCCATTGCATGTCCATTGGAGGGACATGGATGGAGCTGGAGGCTATTATCCTTAGCAGACTAACTCAGGAACAGAAAACCAAATACCGCATGTTCTCACTTATAAGTGCGAGCTAAATGATGAGAAAACATGAATACATAGAGGGGAACAACACACACTGGGGCCTTTTGGAGGATGGATGGTGGGAGGAGGGAGAGGATCAGGAAAAACAACTAATCGATACTAGGCTTAATACCTGGCTGATGAAACAATCTGAACACAAACCCCCATGATACAAGTTTACCTATGTAACACACCTGTACTTGTACCCCTGAACTTAAAATGTTTAAAAACAAGAAGAAATAAAACTTTTTCAGGGCAAATTTGTAAAAATAGCAAAAGAAATAAAGGGCATCCACATTGGAAAGGAAGAAGTCAAATTATCCTTGTTTGTACATGACATGATCTTATGTTTGGAAAAACCTAGAGACTCCACCAAAAAAACTATTAAAACTGATAAATTCAGTAAGTTGCAGGATACAAAATCAACATACAAAAATCAGTAGCATTTCTATATGCCAACAGCATACAATCTAGAGAAGAAATCAAGAAAGTAAAACCATTTACAATAGCTACAAGTAAAATAAAATATTAACTTACCCACATGATGAAGTTGTAGAATTGTTGAGAGGGACTCAGGAAAGTCACCTTAAAGGCCCTGTTTGCTTTCCTGCTCTTCTTTCTGCCTGCTGCCTGGGAAATGGATAGTTATGATTGGGGTTCCACCAGCCATCTGGGACCATGAGATTGCTTTGAAAATGGAAGCCAGGGCTGAGAATGGAGAAGATAAAATAATAGAAAGGAGCCTGGGTCTCTGGTGACTTTGTGGAGCTGTTATAACAGTTCTGGAATAATTAACCTGTAGACTAATTTTACTGTATTTCATTGATTCTTAAGATGCACTATTTATGTATCATTAAAAAAAAACAGTGCCAATCAAACTCATACAATACTTTCTTACTGCATGAACTGTGAAGTTATTCCGATCTCTGAAATGTTAAAGTGTGGAAAAAAAGGTGTCTTAGAATCAATAAAATATGTTAAAGGATTAACCCTTCTGTTTTAAAGCTATCCTTATTTTGAGTTTTCTCATACATTATACACAGCCTATTTTCCTAGTTTTTAATTTTAGACTGAGAACTTCTTGAGGTTTCTTAGTCCACTTTCATTAGGGAGTTCCCATTTTAAGTATATTTTGATGAGTTTTGACAAATGCATGCACCCATTTGACTTCCACCATCGTCAAGATATAGAACTTTTTTGTCACCCTTTAATCCCAACCCAGTCAATTCTCCCCACCCCAACCCTAAGAAACCACTGATCTGTTTTCTGTCATTATTGGTTAGATTTGTCTTTCTCTAGAGCTTTATATAAATGGAATCATCCAATATTTATGATTTTGTGTCTGGCTTCTTTCACTCAGCATACTGTTTGAGACTCATCCTTGTTGTTTTATATATCAGTAGTTTCTTCTTTTTATTTCTGAGTGGTATTCTATTATATAAATGTACCATAATTTCTTTATCCTTTTTTTTTTTTTTTTTGAGATGGAGTTTCACTCTTGTTGCCCAGGCTGGAGTGCAATGGCATGATCTCCACTCACTGCAACCTCTGCCCCCTGGGTTCAAGTGATTATCCTGCCTCAGCCTCCCAAGTAGCTGGGATTACAGGCATGTGCTACCGTGCCCGGGTAATTTTGTATTTTTAGTAGAGACGGGGTTTCACCATGTTGGTCAGGCTGATCTGGAAATCCTGACTTCAGGTGATCTGCCCGCCTCGGCCTCCCAAAGTGTTGGGATTATAGGCGTGAGCCACCGTGCCCAGCTCTTTATCCTTTCAAAGGTGATGGATCTTAGGGCTGTTTCCAGTTTGAGGCTGTTGTGAATAAACGTGCCATGGATATTCATATACACAGGGAGTCATTTTGTTCCCCTGTACTCATGGGCCAGTTCTGTTCTCTGTTATACTTAGCCCTGGTTTGAAGATTCTTATAGGTCTTGCTACCTACCTCTACCTTTTGTCTGCTTGTTTATAGATACTCGTTAGTTAAAGCTAAATCTATCCTGAGTAGGGATTATCATGTTTAGCCCTTCTGCTTCTATTTCCCTCTCTAAACCTGATCATAAAAGAAGAATTAAATATACTGGAATATAACAGTGGGGGACAGTTTTTCAGGGCATAGAAATGTGGAGAAATAAATAGTACAACCTCCAGTAGAGTAGAGTAGAGTAGAGTAGAGTAGAGTAGAGTAGAGTAGAATAGAATAGGCTTTCTATTCTGTGAGAGGTAGTGAGGAAACAACTCTGGCTTTGGACCCAGTCAGGTCTGTCTTCAAAATGAGCCATTTATTAGCATAAGAATCTAGGTACATTAATCTCACTGAGCTTCATATTTTTTTTCACCTGGAAAATGAATATAACATTCACTTTGTGGGATGTGAAAATTAATTTAGCCAGACAATAAATATGCGTTGAGAATCCACATGTGTCAGGCCCTGTCCTAGGCTCTAGGGATACAGCAATGAACGAACCAGCAAAAGTGCCTGACGTCATGGAGCTTATGGTCTAATTTAGGGCGATAGACAACAAAAGTAAAAAAATCAAAATCTATGTTACATTAGATGCTGATAAGTGCTATGGAGAAAAACAAAGTAATGAAGGGGGATAGAAAAGCCCCTTCTTGGCTGTGAGTTGCTTGAAATTAAAGATTGATCTTTCTCCTTTATCTCTAGCATTTATCACAGTGTCAGCTATACTAAGTGTTGCATGAATGTTTCTTGAGTGAAAGGAATGACTGAATGAAAACCAGTGTTGAAGAGAGAAGTTTATCTCATGAAATCATTGTAATACTGCTTACCTGGACATTTTTAAAAGCTTCCAGATAGGTAATTAGTATGTCAGCAAGAATGGTGCCCTTTACTTCTCCTTGTTCTTGCTGGATTTTAAAGTGTTCTATTCTTACCACTGTTATATTTTTTCTTGGAAATCAGAAAGCTTTTAATGTACCTTCTAAATGATATGTCCTTGATTTAAAAAAAACATTAACTACATGCACTTTTCAGGCTGTTGCTGAGTAACATAGAAAATAATTTGACAAATGATTCAGTATATCAATTTTTGTAATAAGGAGAACTGATATTCTATAGTGTCTGGAAAACTGGCATGTATATGCTACAAATAATAAATCACGCCTTAGAATAATATTCAGTGTCAAGGGATAGTGTGCTTAATATGTAGCTAGATAGGATAAAAAACCAGTATGCACAGTGTCATACATATAAAATAAAGCAGACTTTGCATATGATTGTGGTTTTCTTCTTTGTGCTTTCCTATATATTTTATATCAAACCCGTATTATTTTGTTAATCATCTCCCCACATTCCTATTAACCCGAATATAAAAGGAATAGGGAAAATGTACATGTATGACAGCTTGATAGATTGAAATATTTGTTTAAGGTCTGTAACATTCAGCAGGCGGCAGGGCTGACTAGAAGATAAAAGAATTAATCTGGAGCAGCCGGGTGCAGTGGCTCAGGCCTGTAATCCCAGCACTTTGGGAGGCCGAGGCGGGCGGATCAACAGGTTAGGAGATCTAGACCATCCTGGCTAACATAGTGAAACCCCATCTCTACTAAAAATACAAAAAAAAAAAAAAATTAGCTGGTCTTGGTGGTGGGCGCCTGTAGTCCCAGCTACTCGGGAGGCTGAGGCAGGAGAATGGCATGAACCCGGGAGGCGGAGTTTGCAGTGAGGCGAGATCGCACCACTGCACTCCAGCCTGGGAGACAGTGTGAGACTCCGTCTCAAAAAAAAAATTAATCTAGAGTATTGGAAACAGCCTACCTCCCATGGCTATGTGATGAACAAATTAGATAATATATATAGAAATGCTGTATGAATCACTATTTGTGTAGTTACAAAGCTTAATCCCTTTGTCATCCCCTATAAACTCCATGAGGACAGGGAATCTGTTTACAAATATATCTTCATTAGCCATCACAAAACATGTGTTCAATAAACATTTGGCAAATATATAAATATTTTGTTTGGTAACAAAAAATTATTTCACAGGAGAAAACTTTACCATCAAATGATTTGATGTCTTTACAGTTCCCTCAGGTTAAAATCTGAATTCCTGTCATTCAAGATTTACTCAATCTAGTTGACAATGTACTTTTCTACCCCCCAAATATTCACACATCTCCTCAAACCACCCAAAGACACTATCTCCTGAACCATTGATGTCTTCCTCCTCTCTCTAAAGTCTTTTAAACGTCCAACTCAAATCCAGAATCTTCCTTTGATCTATCTTAACACATGCTTATTAGACGTCTCAAACTGCTAATTAAAAAAACAAAACTTTAAAAAATACTTTATTCATTTTTGCATTTCTGTCCCCAGGGACTAGGACAGTCCTTTGAATATGGTAAATATCCAATAAATACTTACTGATTTAATTATTTTTCACAACACATCATTAGCTTACAATTTTTATTACAATGAAAGTAAATCAATTTCCTAAAATTCTTCCCTTGCCCCATATCGAGGTGCAATTATTCAATAATTAAAAAAATATATCTCCAATAAATGCAGCTGGTCATAAAAATTATTTCAGTAATATCACAATCTACTAGAAGAACCAGGAACAAGTAGCTAATTTTCCAATTCCAGTTATCTATGTTACGGATTACGCTTTGTTATGACTGCAATTCCTTGGATTTCTCTTCTCTTCCGCCCCCGGGATCTTATCCAATTGATAAGGTTAAAATAATGGCTATTATCCTTCTGGCTTAAAAAGCCTAGTGCTCTTCGTTCCTTAAATCATTTCATGTGTAAATTAGGTGCTTAGGAAAGACTGTGATACAACACCTAAGAAGCTACATTTAGAGTTCAGTTTAAAAAAAATCGAGTTCTTGGCTGGGGAAGTGCCCAGGTGCAGGTTTGTTTGTGGTGAGCGGAGCGCGGGGCCAGGTGCAAGGCGCTCAGAAGTGTTTTTGGGTGTCGCTGGCCAACTATCTCCACATAAACTCCGTTTATTTATTTGACAGCTACTGCAGAAGGGAGTTAAGTCCAGCGCCACTCAAACCAGATTTGTAGAGACTTAAAAATGCTTTGTCTGGTTTTTTTTTTTTTTTAATCATAAAACCACCCAGTTGGATCCAAGTCAAATTTGTCACCTACTTCAGTGCCCCTCTGAGGTCAGAAAGAATTATGAGTGGATTTGAGCGCACGGCCCAAACAAAGGCAAACGTACGGAGACCTGCGGACTTGACAATTGTGAGAAATCTCTTAAAACTCGCCTGTGGAGCGGCGGGCGAAAGCCGCGGACGCCAGTAGTCGAGGCCCCGGCGCGCACGGCAGGGAATGAAGTCGCCTGACTTTTCCTCAGGGTTTTTTCTGTCACGGAGGTACAAAAATAGCAAAGCAGGGATGGGAAGTCTCCTGGCCGTGTTTTTTTTTTTCCCTCTCGCCCGGGATGGCACTGGGAAAGAGAAGGGAGGAAGCGGGAGCTGCACGGAATCCGTCCCGAGGGAGCCGAGGTAACCCCTGCACCAGAGTTAAGGGCGTCGTGCTCCTGCCACTTCCAGAACACTCCGAGCCGCTTCTGCAGGCCCCGCCCCCTGCCGGGGTTTCCCCGCCACCCGCTTCATTTGCATGGCGCTGCCCCTCCCCCGTTGCCATTGGCTAGCGCCGGGCCCCGCCCACTGCTCCCAGACCGCGGCAGGGTTCCGTCCCCCCAAGCCGCACGGAGCTGCGGGCAGCGGGCGGACTGTTAAACCGCGGCGGCGGCGGCGGCGGCGGCGGCGGCGGCGGCGGCGGCCGGGGCGGGAGCTGGGCGCGCTCTGGAGACGAGTCTGCGGCGCCCCGGGTGGGGGAGGCGGGCGGGCAGCTAGAGATCACTTCAGCAGCCCCCACCACGGCCGGACCGAAGGTGCGGCGGCGGAGGGGAGCCAGGGCGCCCCAGCAGGCGAGTGGCCGGCGTCCCAGCGGCGGGATGACGGGGGTGGGTCTTCCCTCTTGGGGACGGCGGCAGCGCGGGGAGGGGAGAAGACTGCCGGGTGGACTTGCGGGTCCGGCGACCGACCGGCAGCCCCTTCGCCCCCGAATCCTCTGGGCTGCTGGACTCTGGTCTCGGCACGGGATCGCGCTCTAGGGCAGGGGTCTGACCGCAGCCAAATTTAAACAGCTAAACCTAACAGCCTTGGCAGCTGGGGAGGGAAGGGGTCTAGGGAGGGGTGGGGGCGGACCTAGACGCCGGTCACGTGGGGGGTGGGGTTTGGCAGACCTCCCTTTTGTTTTGGCTGGCGCGTGCGCAGAAGGCAGAACACGTGGTTCCCTGGACCCGCCCCTTGCCTCATCGGCTGAGCCTCACCCATTGCGGGTGTGGTGACGGCTCATTTGAGGCAGCTCTGAGGCGGAGCAGGCTGGATTTGATGAGACCCCTATTTTATTTATTTCACACTTTTTTCAGGAAAACGTAGATTTGAGCTTTAGAGTTAGATGGGATAGAGCAGAATCTAGGGGATTTTTGAGGGATGGTGCTTCCAAGTTTGTGTCACTTCGGTGTGCTGAGGAAGGGACCGGTCTTGCTGGAAAAAGTCAGACTGCGTGGTGTTTGGTAGCAAGAAATACCAGGCGGTATCCTGGCCGTTTCAGAAACCACAGGAAAGGAAAGAGGCTGGCTTAGCAGTCGGGAGGGCAGGCACTGGATGGACGTTCTTGTAATGTTTTCTTCTTACTCTGGGAGAGTCCGTTTTTGTTTGTTTGTTTGAACTGTGGTAAGCACATTCCGTTTTTGATTCCCCAGACTTCAGTACAGTCATGTTCTGGCGAGGTTTAAGAGACAAACTTCGTTCGTCTTAGCCTGTTGATTAACTTCATCTGAGTTTGGGTCAGTAATAATTTTAAATATTGCTGGATGGGGCAGGTTTGTTAGCCACAAAACCTTCACAAATATTTCACTTAATATTTGTGAGCACTGCAGACAAAACTGGCAATTTCTGACTAGGAAAAAATAGCTCTAAAAATAATTCAGTATTGAGAAAGAGGCTTAGCAGTGAGTGGTCTCTGCCTTTCCCGTTCTTAATAACTAGCCATTTCTTTGGGTTAGTCACCTCTCTGATGTCAAACTTGTTTCGTTTTTGTAAAGTTTCATAATATGGTCTCTGTCTTAAGAGATTGTAAGAAAGAAGAAATGCCTTGTATTAGGAAAAGTGATTCCTAATCTCTACCAATTGCCAAGTAGTGTTAGTTTTATAACAAAAGTGAATTTTTTAAAAGCCCACATGTTGGGGAAATATAAACAATGAATTAATCATGAAATAGAATATATTTGAGTATCTTTAAAACCTGTTGTAACCATTATCTTTGGTTCTCCCTCAGTTTCCACCTACTTAGATCGGTGTCAGCGTCTGCAACCGTTTCCTCATGGTTTTAGTCTACATAGATTATTCTCTTCCGCAAACTGTCTGGAGTAATTTTTTATGTGAAACTTCTTAATCCAGGCCAATTCTCTCACATTGACTTTTAACATTTACATTTTAATTTTGTTTCATGATGCGCCTTTGCAAATAACAATTGATTATTTTGTTAAATCTTATTTATTATAAAGTAATTGGAAAATAGATGAGTGCAAATAAGAAAAATATAAATATTTTGTACTTTAAATATTTCTGTATGCATATATGTGTATTTTTCCTAAAACTGAGATCAGATGGTATTTTCATTTAACTCAGACATTCCCATATCATTAAATATTCTTTGAAAAATATTTTTAATAGCTGCTTAACATTTCACCATGTAACTATCATATTTTAAATTTTTTCTGTTGTCACATATGTGGGATGTTTCTGGTTTTGCTAGTGTATATTTCACTACAGACAATATCCTTTTACATAAATCTTTGAAATTTCCCCCCCTTGGATTTGTAGAAGAGGAATTACTGGGCCAAAGAGTCTGTTTTTGTTGTTTGTTTGTATGTGTGTTTTTTAAGGCTCTTATGTCATCACCAAATTACTTTACAGAATGTTGTATTGATTTACACTGATCTAGTGGTATGTGTGTGCCTCCCATTATGTCTTTGTTTATCACCTAGTATTAGGCTTTAAAACTAAAAACCTTGCTTTAATTTGCATTTTAAATTTTTTCACTCTAATCTGTGATGTATTTGTTTTATATTTTAACTTATTGTTAAGTGCTTGAGAGAAAGAAATAATATTTCATGTTTGACATGCTGCAGATCACTTAGTGGGTGCTCAATAAATACTTGCCAGTGGGTTAATATTTATCTTTTTTATCTGTGGAAGATCAGGAAATTGTCTTTTGCTTTTTGTTTTACTCAGTTTACTAGTACATTGTTAGTAATATACTATTATTGTTGGATTCATAACTTCTACTACTTTTTCATTCAGGTGAGGTCTCAGTGATCTGATCACAGTTGTCTACCAAAAGGTCAATTAACTTCTCACAGCCCCACTGCTGCATTATCCAAGAACTTCATCCAATTTTGATGCCATTTATCATGATAACTTAGATGATTTCATTTCTTTTACTCATTCATCTGTCTTATATGGAATTAACGTAAAGGTTTCACTGATCAATGTAGTTTCACTTGTAGCTTTTACTGTGTTTGACAAAAAATGATACCTGCTATCTGAAGTTCGTTTATTATTGAGATTGTTCTTGGTAGCTCACTTCTTATTGCCTATAGGATCCTTTATGCTCTTTAATCTACCACATAAATCTTATAAATAATACGTAATCCTTGTTTTCGTGATGTTTGTCATGTATTCAGATAATCTCTCCATACCCTTATTTTGTCTATATAGTATTAGATGGTAGTTGAAGGAGGCAGAGAGCTGCTGTCTTCAGGTATAGAATTGTGCTTAGGGTTGTTTACTGATTGGGTTCATCAAGATACAAACAGAAAGTAAAGGGGCTGCTTGCAACAGGAGTGACAGTTATTGGGCAATTAGCAACTAATTTACTAATTTTAAAGCATATCTCTTATATCTCTATCCTTAAAGCTGATACTGCATTATGGTACTTTAATGGAATAATTTACATCATGATGACCCTGAATCATAAATACAATCTTACATTACTTTTTAGTATGTTCCATTTAGAAAGACAAGGAAGATATATAATTTCCAAGAGATTTCTACCTTTCCTTTTCTTTTAAATGTTGTTTTATAGGGACTTTTCACTGAATTGTCTTCCTTATTCCCTAATCATGTGGGATAAACACCCAGCAAATGTTAATAAAAATGGTACTATTAAACTTGCCAGTAGATAGTCTATAATAAAAATCCAAAGACTATTCATAATGGAAATTTGAAATACTCGATGTTATTTTTAGGTTCTTAGAAACATTTCTATATGGACGTGAAAATTCATTAATAATATTGAGACTTTGTTAATATTTTAAAACTTTTTGTTTATTTTATATAATATTGAGGCTTTGTTTCCAGTCCAAGACAATTCTCAAGTGTGTTATTTTTATTTAAACAAATTTTTATTCGGCAGTAGGTCATTAATCAGTGTTTATTCATGTGAAGTTAAATTGAAGCCAAAGTATGTAGACTGAGCAAATGTGATAGTGTACTTCTACATGTAGATTTTTGGATCCAAATCGATATACACAGAAAAAAATGACTTCATTTATATTCCTATGAGTCATGCACTTACAAGTGAAAAGTAATAATTCTGCTTGAAGTATGATCTGTTTGATGTGATATGTAGCCACCCAAGTGGCTTTATCTTTAATTAAATTCCTTTAGTCTTCAAAGAGAATTCCTTTTTAGGCATAGTTTTCAAAGTGGAAGAAGTTCTTGCTTATAAAACATCATTGAATATAAAGTACTGAGCTGACTGAATCCTAGTCATGCCGATTACTGCAGTGTTTACTGCAGTAAATTGAGAATTCCTATAAAATGGCATGAAGAAATCTTGAAAACAACACTGTATTTTGTATTTCTACTTTCCATTAATTCCTATATTTTTGAGGAATAAAACTGTACCAGTGTGGGCTCATTCTTTTTTTGTTTATTTGTTTAATTGGACTTTTCCCTACTACAATTCTGTAATTTTGAGTCCTCATATATTTTTTATTTATTTTTAAATTTTTGTAGAGACAGTGTCTCTCTGTCACCCAGGCTGAAATGCAGTGGCACGACTTTACTCCTCTAGTCTCCTTATAGTCTAGTGATAATGTTTAAAAACTTCTCATATTTTGCTAAAAGAATTTGTCTTTTTTCTACTCTTTCTTTCTGTAATTAGCCTAGGTTAGCTATATGAAACATTTAGGTCACAAGTGTGGAAATAATTTATTATTTGACCCTACTTCAGGGTTCTCTCTCTCAAAATACTGTTGGTAGTCTTTTCACTTTATTTTAGCGTTAAGTATAAATTTGCTGTCTTTCTGATACTTTTTTCCTAGTTTGTTTCTTTGCTCTGCATTTAAGAGAGCTGGGATTATCCAGATTCCAGTTAAAAGAATAAATTTAATGTTCAGGGGCAGATTTGGATAGGATATTTTCCATGGCATATATGGAATATATGTATGCATTCTAGAATATAAATCAGAATCTGGAGCAGTATTTTAGGGGATAGGAATTCAGATTTGACCTTTAATCTTTAATGCACATTTTCAGGAGGAAGAGTGGTTCTTATATAGATTATCAGTTTCAACTCTGAGCGTTGAGATTAGATTAGCAATTTTTTTATTTTTCTTTAGAAAGTTTTTCAAAAATTATTTGAAATATGTGACCTATGTATTAATTTGTAAAAGTCTGATTATTAACTGTCTAGGCCAACTCAGTAACTATTGACTTGGTAATTATCTCACTGTGTACATGCACCTTTTGAGGATGATGGCTTTTACTTTTTTTCATGATGTCCAAGGGATCAGATTGCATTTAATTAATGCTAAATTCATAAATATGTATGGTTTATAAATCTTAAAAAATATAGATTAAACTCCTAATGGGAAGTCTGGAGACAACAGGGCAAGACCTTTTATTTGTAGTACAGTAGTCCATCTTTATTTTTGGGGTATATGTTTCAGATCCCCAGTGGTACCTGAAATCTCAGACAGTACTTAACCCTATATATACTTTACTTTTTTCTAACCATACATATGATCAAGTTGAATTTATAAATTAGGCATAGTAAAAGATCAGCAACAACAGTAGTGGAACAGTTATAACTATACATAAAAGTTATGTGAATGTGCTCTTCTTGCTCGCTCTCAAAATATCTTACCGTACTGTATTCACCTGTTTTTGGACTGCAGTTGACCACAGGTTACTGGAACCATGGAAGTGAAACGGCTGTGAAGGGGAGACTACTGTTACACAATTTCAGAACAACGAATAGTAACTCATGCTTTCCTTAATTCACAATGAACATTCTTTGGATTAAATTGCAGACCCAAAATTAGAATTTATGGTATAGAGTTAACTTTACAGTCTACCTATTGTTTTTATCAGATTAACTTAATTTTATTTATAATAATTTCAGAGCAACTAATAGCAACTAATGCCTTAATTCACAGTGATTGTTCTTTGGATTAAATTGTAGTCTAAAAATTAGAATTTATGGTGTAGATTTAACTTTACAATTCCCCCTTGTTTTTATTAGATTAATTTTATTTATAACAAATTTAGTATAACCAAAAACAAAAAAAATTGATTCTTTCTAGTTTTAAAAAATGTTTATTATTTAAAGACATAAGCTTTGTCTTGTGTTACTGAAATTCTCTCTGGTGTTTTCTAATAAGACTTCTTAAAAAAACTGGAGATACACTGAGTTTGGAATTGCTTACTGGAGGATTATTTACTTGATAGACTATCTGTAGCAGTTTTATAAGAGACTGGGTTTTGTTTTGTTTTGCCATCCATAACATTTCTGGGCTGCTGATGTGCTAAGGAATTTTTTTTGTTTTTTTGGGTTTTTTTTAGTAAAATTGGAATGTAAGTTGAAAATTGTGTTGTAAAAACGTAAAAGTATCCCAGCACTTTGGGAGGCCAAGGTGGGCAGATCACGAGGTCAGGAGTTCGAGACCAGCCTGGCCAACATGGTGAAACCCTGTCTCTACTAAAGATACAAAAAATTAGCTGGGCATAGTGGCATGCACCTGTAATACCAGCTACTTGGGAGGCTGGGGCAGGAGAATTGCTTGAACCCAGGAGGCGGAAATTGCAGTGAGCTGAGATTGTGCCATTGCACTCCAGCCTAGGTGGCGGGGTGAGACTCCGTCTCAAAAAAAAAAAAAAAAAAGAGAAAAAATAAAAGTAAAATTTATACCCAAGAAACATAGTTGGTTTTTGGATTATCTAGAACTGTTTCCTATGGACAGAATCAAGATTATGTATCTAGTTGCTTTCTTTGAAAGAGGACTGATATATTTTCATAACTTAGTTTTGCTTTTTAAATTCTGTAAGTTTGATATTTTTGTTTCTGTGTGTTGTGACAAAAAGTTTAATTCTTTTTTCCAGTTTTCTTCTTTCTAGGTTCTTTGAAGTTCTGCATTATTAGACTAAATTCTTTTAGAAAAGGGACCTCTTGTTCCTAAGTATCTTGGGTGTATATGAAAGAAATAATCATCAGAGATGATGGTGGTGCCTAGAGTAATATAATAAAGTATTTTAGTAGTTGTAAAGACATTTCTTAGATTTAGCAAGGATCCAAATACTCCTGCCCAATTATGTGTATAATTGGAAACCTAAATAATTAGAAACTGAATATTTATAGGAAGATCCAGGTGCTTTTTCGAAAGCTATTTGAGGATTTATTTTCCATAAACTTTCCGCATAGCCTAGAATACTATAGGTGCCTAAAAATATCAAACAATAGATTTGGCCAAAAAATTGGAGGACTGAAATATAGTAGTCGATAGTTGATCCCTGGTTACAAGACTTGGCAGACATACAGAGGAATAGAAAATATCTTATCAAGATGTTTATGTATTGATTACATGTTGATATATGATACTTTATATATAAGATGACATTAAATTTAATTTTTCATGTTTCTTTACTTTTAAAAATATGTCTAGTAGTAGCAAGTTTAAAATTACATATGTAGCCACTTCATATTTCTATTGGACAGTTACATGCTATACTAATGTTTCCTAATTTTTTTGCCTTGAAACTCCTTCACAATAAAATATATCTCATGAACCTTCTTCCTTGAAATTTTAAAATAATTTTACCATTTTGGATAGTATTTGTTCAAGAAATATTTATTATGAGCCTGCTATGTGCCATAAAATATTCTAGAATACCATGATGAGTGAACACAAAACACCTGCCTTCATGTAGCTTTTGATCTATTTGGGGAAAGTATGTGATGAAGTAATTTCTAGTAAAAATTTTTAAATGGACCATTTGTTGTAAGTATACTATTGTATATAAAATTTCATGTAATATAATTTTATATAGTGTTTCATTTATTAAGTGATAGTTTGGTTTCTCTGAGCTTCCTGGATATGTGGTTTGGTGTCTGACATTAATTTGGAGAAATTCTTAGTCATTATTGTTTCAATTATTTTTTCTTTTCTTTTTCTCTTCTCCTTCTGGTATTCCCATTATGCATATGTTACACCATTTGTAATTGTCCCACAGTTCTTGGTTGGATATTCTCTTCTTCCTCAAACCCCCTGCCATCTTTGTTCTTTTTCCTTTTTAGTTTTGGAGGTTTCTATTGCTGTATCTTCAACCTTAGTGCTACTTTTTTCCACCACATCCAGTCTACTCCTAAGCCCGTCAAAGACATTATTTCTGTTGCAGTGTTTTTGATTTCTAGCATTTCATTTTTATTCTCTTTTTAGAATTTCCATCTCTCTTGTTACATTACCTGTCATTTGTTGCATGTTGTCTGTTTTTTCCATTAGAGGCCTTAGCATATTAATCATAGTTGTTTTAAATTCCTGGTCTGGTAATTCCAACATTCCTGCCATATCTAAATCTGGTTCTGATGCTTGCTGTCTCTTCAAACTATGTTGTTTGCCCTTTAGTGTGCCTTGTCGTTTTCTCTTGAAAGCTGAACATGATGTGCTGAGTAAAAGAAACTCTAGTGAATACGCTTTTAATAAGATGTAAGGATAGAAAAGATGTTCCAAATTCCAATGATAAGGTCTGTCTTTCAATGAGCCTGTGCCCTGGGCTGTGAACTTCACTAGTGCTTCTCAGTTTTTCGTCTGCTGAGGGAGGATAGAATGGCTAGAGGCTGCTGGAGTTGGATATTTAGTTAACATGTAACCTTTTAAAAGCAAGACTTCTCAATACATTCCTTAAAAAGTAATATTGACTTTGCTATCTTCATCTTGCTTGACCTCTTTAGCATTTGACAGAACTGACCATGTTATACACTTCTAAACACGTTGGTATCTTGATTTCATACACTTCTGGATTTCTTCCTATCTCACTGATGATCTTTTCAGTTTTCTTTTAGGGCCCTTCCTCTTTTATAGCTCCTCTTCGTTTGCTCAAGTAAATGTGAGTAAACCCTCACGTTTTGTCCTGGGCTCCTTTCTCTTTGCTTATACCCACTCCCTAGGGTAAATACTATTTATATGCTAGTGACTCTGTAAAATAATCTCTCTAATTATGAATTCTTGCTTGAACTCCAGACTTGTTTTTATAGTTGATTCCACTTGAATGTTTAAAAGACACTTAAAAAGTAACATATCCAAAGCAGAAATTTTTATTTTTTTCTTCTTCAACTTTCTTTCTCCCCGAGTCTGCTCCCTTTCAGAAAATAGCACCACTGACCACCCAGTTGCTCAAGCCAAAAACCTAGGAGTCATCCTTGATTCCTTCCTTTCCCTTAATTCCTGTTAAGTCTTTGTCAAACGTTGTTGACTCTGTCTTGAAACATGTTCTTTAATTTTTAAATTTTTATTGATATATATATATATACCTGAGCCACTAAATTTGGGGGTAATATATTATACAGTAATAAATAATGAATACACTTGGATATGAAGACCAATTCTTCATATCAGTTGGATACATCTAATTAGTCTTGGATAAAAATATATGTGTGTATATATATATATATATATTTTTTTTTAAATAGAGACAGGGTCTCACCATATTACGCAGGCTGGTCTCAAACTCCTGGGCTCAAGTGATCCTCCTGCCTTGGCCTCCCAAAATACTAGGTTCGCAGGCATGAGCCACCATGCATACCCATCATCTACCCCATAAATATATACACCATCTTTGTACCCACAAACATTAAAATAAAAATTTTTAAAAAGAATTTTTATGCTTTTCAAATCAGTATTCCTCCTTACTCATTTTGCCTTGAACAAATTGTCTACTCTCTGTATAAATGAAATAATACCTAAAAAAAAATAAAACTTAAAGCTATGTCATGGTCAAAACCACTATTCAGCATTAATCTGAATGATAAACTCAGTGACTTTCAGTAATATGTACATCTAATTTCTATGAACTCTTGAACACATTATCTTCTGAATGTATATGTCAGAGGTTCCCAACAGTTCTATTTTAAATAATTATTTTAAAAAGTTTATTTAGTATTTAATTTTTAGGAAGTCCAATTTAGCAGCTTTTTATGAATAATGCTTTTGGTGTCATATCTAAAAAAAGCTTTGCCTAAAGCAGTGTCACAAACATTTTTTCTAATTTTTTTTCTGGAAGTTGTATAGTTACAGGTTTTACATTTAGGCTCATGATTCATTCTGATAGGTCTGACCATTTTTATATAAGGTATGAAATATGTATTCAATTTCATTTTTTTTCCCTATGGATGTCCAGTTAGTTTAGAGTGATATGATTTAAGAAACAAGGCTTTCTACATTTAATCCTTGGTATCTTTGTCAAAATAATCAGGCCAGGCGCAGTGGGTCACCCCTGTAATCCTAGCCCTTTGGGAGGCCGAGGTAGGCGGATCACCTGAGGTCAGGAGTTTAAGACCAGCCTGGCCAACATGGTGAAACCCCATCTCTACAAAAATACAAAAATTAGCCGGGCATGATGGCAGCTACCTGTAATCCCAGCTACTTGGGAGACTGAGGCGGGAGAATCACTTGAACCTGGGAGGCAGAGGTTGCGGTGAGCCAAGATCATGCCATTGCACTCCAGCCTGGGCGACAGAGTGAAACTCCGTCTCAAAAAAAAAAAAAAAAAAATTGGCCGTATGTGCATGGTTCTGTTCCTGAGCTCTGGTCTTTCCATTTATGTGTTCATCCTTTTGCTAATGCCATGCTGTCTTGTCTACTAGAAATTGGTAAGTTGTGTGAATCCTTCAACTTTGTTCTTTTCCAAATTGTTTTGGCTATTCTGGTTCCTTTAACTTTCATATAAATCTTTGAATTAGCTTGTAGATATCAGCAAAATGTCCTGCCAAGATTTTGTGTCTAAACTTGTAAATCAGTTTGAGGAGAATTAGCATCATAACAATATTGAATAGTTTTATCTGTGAACATAGTGTAATGCACTATTTAGGTCTTGATATTTTTATGGGTGTTTTGTATTTTTCAGTATAAAGATCATGTGCATCATCTTTTGTTTAGATTTATACCAAAGCATTTTTGCAGGTGTTGGAATTATTATTGTTTAAAAATTTCTATTTCTAGTTTTTCATTTCTAGCATATAGAAATATAAATGAGTTTTGTATGTTGACCTTGTGTTTGCTGCCTTATTAAATTCATTAGTCGAGGAGTTCGATCCCTTGGGGTTTTCTATGTAGAAAATCATGTCATCTGCGAATAGAGACAGTTTTACTTACTTTCTAATCTCTGCTTTTTATTTTTTTTTTCTTGCTCTACAGCACTAACTAGGTCCTCCAGTACAACATTGAATATGAGTGGTGAGAAATGTCTACCTTGCCTCATTCCCAGTCTTAGGGCAGAAACATTCAGTCTTTCACCATTAATTATGATGTGAGCTATAGGCATTTGTGTAGATGCTTTTTATCAGATTAAAGACATTCCCTCTCCTTCCTAATTTGCTGAGTTTTTCTCATGAATGGATATTGAATTTTGTCAAATGCTTTTTCTCCATTTATTGACATCATATGGTTTCTCTTTAGTCTGTTGATATGGTGAATTTTAGTTATTGTTTTCTTTTTTTTTGAGACGGAGTCTTGCTCTGTCGCCCAGGCTGGAGTGCAGTGGTGCGATCTCGGCTCACTGCGAGTTCCACCTCCCGGGTTCTCACCATGCTCCTGCCTCACCCTCCTGAGTAGCTGGGACTACAGGCGCCCACCACCACACCCAGCTATTTTTTTGTATTTTTAGTAGAGACAGGGTTTCACCATTTTAGCCAGGATGGTCTCGATTTCCTGACCTTGTGATCTGCCCGCCTCGGCCTCCCAGAGTGCTGGGATTACAGGCGTGAGCCATCACGACGGGCCTGTTGTTTTCTTTAATGTGGAACCAGTCTTGTATTCATGAAATAAGCCATACTTGAACATAGTATCCTTTCTATATATTGTTGTTTTGTACATTTAAAAAATAGTAATTGAAATAAGTGTTGTTACTACTTGTGAGTACCAAAATCCTGAAATGCCTTTAAATATCATGATCAATTCATTTATGAATTTAGTCAACAAATACATGATAATTACTGTGTGCCAGGCATTATTCTAGTGCTGGAGATTAGAACATTGAGTTCTTGCGCTTAAACTACATTCTTTTCTAGAATGTAATATAATGTCAGGTAGCAGTAGTGTTATGAAGAGCAATAAAGCAGTGTAAGGGAATGGAGAGTCATGAACCAAGAGGCTGAAGCTATTTAAAATACATTGGTCGGGGAAGGACTCTGATGAGGTGACTTTAGAGCAGAAACAAATGAAGTGAGGGAGCCAGCCATCTTATTTGTAAAAAATTGTTTCAGGCTGAGAGAATAGCAAACACAAAGTCACTGTGTCAAGAGACTTGCTTGGTGTGTTTCAAATACAGCATAGAGGCCAGTGTTTCTGGAGTGCAGTAATACATGGAAAGAGTTGTAGAAGGCAAAGTAGTCAGGAACCTGATATCAATTTTGTAGGCTATAGTAAGGACAACTTTGGATTTTAAATATACTGGCAACCACTCATTTTCTCACCAGGTTATTTGTTGCGCATCTTCTGTATGTCAGATAGATTTGCATGTTGAGGATACAGTAGTTAACAAAACTGTTCAAAAATCCAAGCCTTTGTAGAGCTTAGAAGTGTTAGTGATAAGTGTAGTTGTTTATATAATATGGAGGTCGTCAGAAGTGGTAGTTTAGAATATTCAGTTGGGAAAGATTATTATATAAAATGATTATATATCTAGATAATTTAAATAATTGGAAGAAATGTACTTATATTTTATGCTAAAACTATACTGAACGTAATTTAATCTTTTTTATTTATAGGAAACAGCTATTTTCATTAGTTTCTTTTGGTTGCAAAGTAGAGAGACTTATTTAGGCTAGGTTTTTTTTGTTTTTTTTTTTTTAATAAGGATACACTTGAGAATAGAATACAGAAGGACTTAATGGAAATCCCTGAATAAGAAGCTATGATATGTCCCGGCCTTTCATAGACTAGAGCTTAAAAGTCTTCATATCCAAGTGTATTCATTATTTATTACTGTGTAATATATTACCCCCAAATTTAGTGGCTTAAATTACGTGTTATTTCATAATTGCTATGGGTCAAGAATATAGGCATGTAAGCTTAGCTGGGTGCCTCTGGCTCAAGGTCTCTCATAAGGCTGTTGTTAATCAAGGTGTTGGCTAGAGCAACAGTCATCTAAAGGCATTACTGGGAAGGATCTGTTTCTCAGATTACTCACATGGCTGTTAGCAGGCCTCAGAGTCTTTGCTGTATGTTGGTTGGAGACATCATTTCTATACCTCGTGGGTCTTTCTAGCTCATAACATGGCAGCTGGCTTCCCTGAATAAGAGAGCGTGGCCAGATGGAAGCCACAGTCTCTTTGTTACCTAATCTCAGAAGTCATCTCATCACCTCTGCTACATTTTCATTAAAAGTGAGTTACTAAATCCAGTCCTTATTCTACGAGAGGATTAAACAAGGGCATGAATACTAAGAGGGTGGGGATTATTAAGGTCATTTTGGAAGCTACCTATCCTACCAGTAAGCCCTAGAGATCTCACCAGAGATTTTGTATATATGTTTTATTCTAGTTCTCTACTGTAAATGGGCCTTAGCCACTTTTAATCTTTGCATTTTTTCCCTTTCTCTTTTTGCAACAAATTGTATTTCTTAAATACCAATCTGCTTTTTTTTTTTTTTTTTTTTTTGACAGGGTCTTGCTGTGTCACTCAAGCTGGAGTGCAGTGGCACTATCATTTTTTTTGCAGAGCTTGGATTTCACCATGTTGCCCAGGCTGGTCTGGAAGTCCTGGGCTCAAACGATCCACCTCTTAGGCCTCCCAAAGTGCTGGGATTATAGGCATGAGCCACTGTGCCCAGCCATGTGTCTCTTTTTTTTTTCTCTGAGACATTGTTTTGCTCTGTTGCTCAGGCTGGAGGGCAGTGGTGCAATCACAGCTCACTGCAGCTTCAACGTCCAGGCTCAAGTGATCTTCCTGCCTTAGCCTCTCAAGTAGCTGGGACTACTGGCACATGTTACCACACCTAGGACATTTTTTAGTATTTGTAGAGAAGAAGTCTCCTTATGTTGCCCAGGCTGGTCTCGAACTCCTGGGCTCAAGCAGTCCTTCACCTTGACTTCCCAAAGTGCTCGTATTACAGGCATGAGCCAGTGCACCCAGCCTCTTTTCTCTACTTGTTGTATTTAGCTTTTCCCTATCTTTATCCAGGGACTAAGATGAATTTTCCTGCCTTGTGATATTTCACCTTCTGTCTCTGCTGCTCGCTAGTTTGGTTATATTCACAGTACGCTGTTCAGATTTTTGAGAGGGACAGGTGTGTGGTGTGGGAGATAAAGTTTAGTATCTTTTGAATATTGCTGTAACATCAACAAGAACTGTGATTAAAGCAGTTTCCCTCAGAGAACAATGTAGACACTAAATACTATTGTGGGTGTTTATTGATTAGAAGATATAGGTCTTTGAGTTGGTCAAGTATCAACTTGAATCTTGGAAGAAATTTCCTAATGCTAGCTTGTTTTAGAATTGTTTTTCTATTTCCATAAAATAAGAGTATAAACTGAAAAAAACCACCTTTTTTTTTTCTTTTTTTTTGCATTTAGGATAAATGGGAATCTATTTGCTTATTTTTGAGGTATTATGTAAAAGTGTATAAATTTTGAGACATACAGAAACTCATATAGAAATTACGTTTTGAGACATTGTACAATAAAGTGTATACATAAAAAGGCAAACATCTATAATTTTTTTTCACTCAGTATTAACAACCATTAACATTTATTCATTTTGCATTTAGTCTTTTCCCCTCAAGTAATAAGATTTTGTAGTTAAAATGCAAATCCCCTTAAACTATCACTTTTAGTTCTGTTTCATGGAACTTAACTTGATGTAACTACTGGTACAAGTTTGGTAGGTATTTTTCTGGTTCACTTTTTATTCTTGCAAACAGACACAAATGTATACGTATATATGGTATGGTTTTGTGTTTGTGTTATATTTATATGGTACTATACTATATATATTTTACAGTGTTCTTTTTTATTTTTAACTTGATACTGTTTTTAAGGTCTTTCCGTATTGATACTTTAAGTCATTCCTTTTTAATGGTAATATAGTATTCCATCACATTTTATTATCTGTTTTGTTACTGTTAGACATCTAGATTGTTTTGAAAGGATGTTTTGCCATTACGAACATTACTCTTTGGTAAAAATGTGTTTGACAAACACATTTTCTACATTGTGGTCAAATTACTGAACCAATTTATGATCCCAATAGATATGAGAAGTCTTACTCACATCTCATGATATGTATGTGATGTTTTCAGAAAAAAAAAAAACAACATTTTTTCAGTTTGGTGATTGGAAAACTGGGCTCTTGTTTTGTTAATCTATATTCGCCTCATTACTAGTATGATTAAGTCTGTGTTTAATGACCATTTGGATGTCATCATTTGTGAAGTCCCTGACTGCTCTATCTTTTGCTCATTTGTAGGAATTCCTCCTATAGTCTAGGTAACTAATGTTTGTCTGATATATATGTTGCAAATATTTTCTCCTAGTCTGTCATTTTGCTAGTAACCCTTTTTTTAATTACATAGAAATTGTTGTGCTTTTATTTTCTTCTTGATCATTTTTGTTGGACTTTGTAAAAAATCAGCTTTTGGTTTTGTGTTTTTAAGTAGGAATAAAGGAAGTAGAGTTATAACTAGCACCTGGGGACATACACTATGAAAGTGTGTCCATTTAAATGACTATCAACTATTATGTGGTGAAACAAAAATTTTGGCATATCAGGTTACAAAACACTATCTTTAAAAGGTTATAATTGTTAATGACGTAAAATTATTTTACTAACTATTCAGGCTTCATAATGTTTAATGGTACTGGGTTGCCTTTTTCTGTGAATCAATATATGGATTTATACTTTTGATAATGTGCAATGAAATTTGTTTAATGATGGGATAAATCTTTAGCAGTTATCTGACACTGTCTCCGCTATTTTCTAGGCAGGAGTAATGCCTTCTGATGCATATTCATTTGTGAAAAGGGTAAAATTGCAGATGTGTTTAGAGGAGACATTGCATTGGGCAAGTTTTTACTATCACATATTTTTAACAGCTGTGAAGTTATATGTTTTTAGTTCTGTTCACTTAGGTCATCTTTTTTTTTTATTTGAGACAGAGTCTCACTCTGTCACGCAGGCTGGAGTGCATTGGCGTGATCTCTGCTCACTGCAACCTCTGCCTCCTGGGTTGAAGTGATTCTCTTGCCTCAGCCTCCTAAGTAGCTGGGATTACAGTTGCCCACCACCATGCCCGGCTAATTTTTATATTTTTAGTAGAGACAGAGTTTCACCATGTTGGCCATGCTGATCCAGAACTTCTGATCTCAGGTGATCCGCCTACCTCGGCACCCCAAAGTACTGGGATTACAGGTGTGAGCCACCACGTCCGGCCTCACTTAGGTCTTCTTACACATTATTTATTATATTTTAGTTCTTGTTATTAATACCGTTCAGGGTGTGATGATTAATTTCAGGAACAGAAGTTTAGATCAATTTATTATATTTTATAAAGATAAGTAATTCTTATTTTTGGCTGAAAGTACACAATTGAGTCACATTTTCTATTGTTATAGAATATACAATAGAATCTAGGCTGGATTTTTTTTCTTTTGACTGTAATTAAATGTTGTCAAAAAATGGAATTCTGAGATGTAATTACATCCACAGATATTTGTTGAACACCTATTGTGTGCTAGCAATGTGTAGCTTTAATTGGGGTTTTAGCTGTTAGGCCCCCAGTCAGAGGGAAGACTAGCTTAATCTTTGTTGAAATAATGTTGGGAGTTGGGAGATGAAGGAGGAGTTTTGTTCCTTCATGTTTTAATCAGAAACATCGAACATGTTGCCCTTAGAAAAAAGTATAAGCATAAAATTTTTTTCTAGATACTTGACCATTTATTTTTACATTATTTTAGGTTTCCAATACTTATCTACAGGAATCGCCATGACCCCAGCTCTGAGGGAGGCAACAGCAAAGGGTATCAGCTTTTTATCTTTGCCAAGTACCATGGAGTCTGACAAGATGCTCTACATGGAAAGTCCAAGAACTGTAGATGAAAAGCTAAAGGGAGACACCTTTTCTCAGATGCTTGGATTTCCAACTCCCGAACCTACTCTTAATACTAATTTTGTGAATTTAAAACATTTTGGCTCCCCTCAGTCTTCAAAACATTACCAGACTGTTTTTTTAATGAGATCTAATTCTACATTAAATAAACACAATGAGAATTATAAACAAAAGAAATTAGGGGAGCCCAGTTGCAATAAGCTGAAAAACATACTGTATAATGGCAGCAACATTCAGCTCAGTAAAATCTGTCTTTCTCATTCTGAAGAGTTCATCAAAAAGGAACCTCTATCAGATACCACGAGCCAGTGCATGAAAGATGTACAAATTATTTTGGATTCAAATATAACCAAAGACACTAATGTAGATAAAGTACAACTACAAAACTGTAAATGGTATCAAGAGAATGCACTTTTGGATAAAGTTACTGATGCTGAGATTAAAAAGGGTTTATTGCACTGTACTCAAAAGAAAATTGTACCTGGCCACTCAAATGTGCCTATTAGTTCTTCAGCTGCTGAAAAGGAGGAGGAAGTAAATGCTCGTTTACTTCATTGTGTAAGCAAACAGAAAATTTTACTTAGCCAGGCTAGAAGAACTCAGAAACATTTGCAGATGCTCCTGGCAAAGCATGTTGTTAAGCACTATGGTCAGCAGATGAAATTGTCTATGAAACATCAACTCCCCAAAATGAAGACATTTCATGAACCTACCACAATTTTGGGTAACAGTTTACCTAAATGCACTGAAATTAACCCAGAAGTTAACACATTGACTGCAGAGAATAAATTGTGGGATGATGCAAAAAACGGCTTTGCACGGTGTACAGCTGCGGAAATCCAAAGATTTGCATTTTCTGCTACAGGGCTGTTGTCTCATGTTGAAGAGGGTTTGGATTCCGATGCAACTGATAGCAGCTCTGATGACGATTTGGATGAATATACCCTTAGAAAAAATGTGGCAGTGTAAGTGCAAAATTATTATTAGACTATTTTCTGTTCCATATATAGCAGCAATTATCTTAGTTTCCAGGTATGTTGACAAGAAATAGATTTTCTAAAATCTTAATGCTATAATCTTTTTTTTTTAATTTTTATTTTTGAGACAGAGTCTCGCTCTGTCACCCAGGCTGGAGTGTAGTGGCGCAATCTTGGCTCACGCAACCTCCGCCTCCGGGTTCAAACAATTCTCCTGCTTTAGCTTCCTGAGTAGCTGGGATTACAGGTGTGTGGCACCACACCCAGCTAATTTTTGTATTTTTAGTAGAGGCAAGGTTTCACCATGTTGGTCAGGCTGGTCTCGAACTCCTGACTTTGTGATCCACCCACCTCGGCCTCCCAAAGTGCTGGGATTACAGGCGTGAGCCACCACACCCAGCCACCATAATCTTTTATGTTATAAAACTTTTGGTGAATTTTTTAAATGTTTTGTTTGTTAAATTATTGTGTGTGAGTAGATACATACTATTTAAAAATAAATTTACGCAACTTTTCTATCTAGGAAAAACCCATACAGGAATAATGAAATTATTGAGCTATAAATAAGCATTTTTTCTGTTCTTAAATAGGCTGTGGACAAAGCCTAATCTTTGTTTAAGTGATCTAGTTAATATGTGTATCTAACTAAAAAACTTTAGTCTGCACATAGAGAGCCCTCATTGTCTTTGGGAGTGTATCAGTTGAGAGTACATGTAAGTTGACTTACTACTTTTTTTCCTTAACTCTCTATTCGTTGTACTCATAGCTTTCAGAACTGGCCTTTAACAACTCAGTTAGTTTTTGCTAGCTTAGTATAACTAAAACAAAACCATAATGTCAGCTGTAAGGTATCTATTGAATGCTTATTATGTGCTAGACACTAAGATTCAGTTGTGAGCAACATATTCACAACCTCTGCCTTTTGGGGCATGTACTTGAGAGAGAGGTATCTCGATATTAAATAATAAAAAGCAGAGAAAAATAGTTTCAGTTATCACACCGTGATAACACTACAGACCAACTCTGTCCAGTAGAAACTTCTGAGATGTTGGAAATCTTTTATGTCTATGCTGTCCAATAGGCACTAGACTTATGTGAATATTAAACACTTAAGATTTGGCCAGTGATACTAAGGAAATGAGTTTTTAATTCTATTTAATTGACTAAATTTTAGTTGAAATGGTCAGATAAAGCATAATTTTTAATTTAGTTTTCAGGGAATCTATTACTGTCCCCAAATTGATGTGAATTATTGTTCATATATATAGCATTTTGGGGGAAAGAAGTCTATCACACATGGATACATACAGGGGCACAACACTCACTGGGGCTTTTTAAAGGGTGCAGGGTGGGAGGAGGGAGAGGATCAGGAAAAGTAACTAATGGGCACTAGGCTTAAAACCTGGGTGATGAAATAATCTGTATAATAAACCTGCATGACACAGATTTATCTATGTAACAAACCTGCACTTGTACCCCTGAACTTAAAATAAAAGTTAAAAATAAACTTTTTCAAGTTCTCAAAAACAAATGAGAATTACAGAATTAGAAGCCAAACACATTGATGTTTACTATGAAATAGAAGATCAGTATATTAGTTTTTATAGTGAGAAATAAAATATAAAGCAAAGTGAGCATTCTGGTCTTCTAGTGTTCTGATATCACTGTAATTGAAATTTGTTTGCATGTGGAATTTATAGTAGTTAATAAGCGCAGATTATTTTTCTGGCTGGCATTGTGCTAGTTATTTAACATATGATATCTAATTTAATTCTTTCAACAACCCTAGCAGGTAGTTGTTATCCTTATTTCACTTAAGAAGAAACAGACTCAGCATGGGTTAAGTAACTTACCCATGGTTAAAAAGCCAAGTAAGGGGCAGAAACAGGATTTTGCTCATAGGTATGACTCTAAACACATACTTATTCTCTTGTAATATGTTGTTTTCTCAACATTGCATCATTGATACTTAGAGCTACAAGAATTATTAGGTACATGTGTTCTGAAAGAAGTCTGAAAATTTACCAATTTTTGTATATACAATACCTGTGAAGTATTTAAATAAAACTTAGTGGGCACATTCAGTAAGTTAAGTTTTTTGTTGTTGAGAAGAGCTAATGGAAAGATTTGTCTTTTTTAAGCTAGAAACAAGAACAAGAAACTTTTGGGCAGGGCGTGGTGGCTCACGCCTGTAATCCTAGCACTTTGGGAGGCCCAGGTAGCCAGATTGCTTGAGCCCCGAAGTTCGAGACCAGCCTGGGCAACATGGCAAAACCTCATCTATACAGAAAATATAATACAAAAATTAGCCCGGCATGGTGGTGTGCACCTGTAGTCCCAGCTACCTGGGAGGCTGAGACAGGAGAATTGCTTGAACCCAGGAGGTGGAGGTTGCAGTGAGCCCATATCACCCCCTTGCACTCCAGTCTGTGTGACGGGAGTAAAACTCATATCAAAAAAAGAAAGAAAATTTTGTCCTTTCAGACTGTTTTGAACTATGTTATTTTCATTAGTAGTCTCTTCATTGATTTCCTATAGTGCTTAGTCTGCCATACAGTTTGTCATTAAATTGTGTTTTGTCCTATACAGTTTGCTAATATATCTGTTAGTCTTAACCAACCAACCCCTATTAAGGGTAGATACCACACTTTGTACTTTCTGATAATTTCTTTTTTCTTTTCTTTTTTTTTTTTTTTTTTTTTGAGATGGAGTTTTGCTCTTGTTGCCCAGGCTGGAGTGCAATGACGCGATCTCGGCTCACTGCAACCTCCACCTCCTGGGTTCAAGCGATTCTCCTGCTTCAGCCTCCCAAGTAGCTGGGATTACAGGCATGCACCACCACGCCCAGCTAATTTTGTAGTTTTAGTAGAGATAGGGTTTCTCCATGTTGGTCAGGCTGGTCTCAAGCTCTTGACCTCAGGTAATCCGCTGACCTTGGCCTCCCAAAGTGCTGGGATTACAGGCATGAGCCACTGCACCCAGCCAACTTTGATAATTTCTTATCAAAGGCATGTAAATTTTGATTTTTCAAAGCATTTTAAGATTTACATTTATTTCTTGAATTTAGTGAGGAAACACTAAGTTTAGACATTTGTGTAAAACATATACAGAAATGGTAAAATTCAAATGATAGAAAAAAAATTTTTTTTAACAAAATAACGTACCTCCTATTTTTCACCAACTCTGCCAGTTTATTGAGGTAAACTGAAGGAAAGTAACCTGGAAAAAATTGGGTTCTGGTGTGAAAAGTTTATTTCTCCTACTGTCTTTCTTTTTCCCATAATCAGCTAGAGGGGATTCAGAGACTCTAGACATAAATTTTAAGAAAATAATGAATCTAAGAAATTTAATATCAGTTCATTAAAGTAGGCTTCTGGCCTCTTGCATTATTGGCCTCTTAATATTATGATTAATGCCTTGGTTATTAAAGCCCCACCTGAATTTTAGAGGTCACATAAACTTTGTTTTAAGGTTAAACTCATCTGATCTATACAAATCAATAATACTAAATTTATGTAACAGCTTTTTATATTTTTTATTTCACTGAATTATTTGATAATTGTTTTGTTTTTGTTTTTTGGGTTTTCTTTAATACTTGAAATCTATTCAACATTTCTTGATTTCATGTATCTTCCCATACATTAAATACAAAATGTTGTTTTGAATATTTTTGCTAACACTAATAGATTTCTTGTGGGAAAGACTGTACTCAACATTATATTAATTTTGAAGTTGACTAAATATTGAGAGCAAATGACATAACTTTATTTGTATCTCTTGGTGTGAATATAAAAACAGTTTCTGTTTTTTAAAATTGGAATTAATCAGTTCTATCTTAGGTCATTAAATACATTTTTAAATTTAAAATATCCTTATAAGTTTATTTTAAGTTTATTTTTGTTATTTTCTTCTCTATGTTTGTGAAAAGATTTTTCAAATCTAGATGAGTATTTTTAATGTATAAAGTTTAGAGTGAAACTTTAAACATAAAATACCAAATAAACAGATGCATTTTGTGGTTCTAAATTTTTAAATAAGTGCTAACACAAATTTTCATTGTCTTTATTGAATATGTTGATTTCTTACCTTAAATTATAAGTCCAGAGTGGTAAATACTAAAGTTGACTTCAACTTAATTTTAAGCAACATGAGTGTTAGTACTACTCTTTTATCGTATAGGCTGGTATTGTCTTCTGTTTAATGATTGCTTGGTATTTGTTGAGTGAATGAATGACTATTTCTGTATTTGTATATATAGTTGTAAAGACATAAACATTGAGGCTGGCAATCTGAAATTTCTCTCTTCTATATATGGTTTTTAAAAATTTCATTTTGGAGTTGCATTGTGTTTACTTGATGTTTTTTCCATTCCTTCCTTTGTTTCTAATATTAAGCTGGCCACAAGATGTATCTTGTACGTCATAGACCCCCCCCCCGGCCATGAATGTTCAATGACTGAATAAATGAAATATAGCAAAATATGGACATTTAAAAGTAATGATCTTATTATAATTTTCAGTGTTTGTAATTTTTAAAGTTGATAAGTAAAATGCATTATATTTACCTTAAAATTTTAGATTATATTAATATTATATGCCTTCTATTTTTCTTTGAGTTAGTAGCCCTGATAGGAAAAATTGATCAGGAAGTTAGCTGTGAAGGAATATAATTGTTGTAGAAAATTGGAAAGTATTCACATTAGTCATTACAATTACCATTCTTGTTTTAAATATATATTTCACTTGACTTTGTTACTTTTCCTCTAGAAATGTAGTAGGCAATAAATTAGTTCATAATGATATTACTAATTGACTTTAATTCATAATGATATTACTAATGGACTTTAATTCATAATGGTATTACTAATTGACTTTAATAATAACTTTCGGTTCAGAGGCCAGTATGCACTTGAAGTAAAAGAAAGTCACTTTTCCTTTGGAAAGCATAATAGGGGGACTTTATGTTTTTTGTAGATTTAAGATATAGTCCTTCCACTGTAAGATGAATGGATTTTTGCCTCCAATGTTCTTTTCATTTGGTGAAGGAGCCCAGTCAGGTCCATGAGCACTGAACTGGTTAAATGTGAGGGGATGTGGGTGAGTCACTGACAAAAGTTGGCTACAATTACGTTATTTCTAATCTGGTGGTAGAGCCATAGAATTCTAGCATTTCTTTTCTTCTTTTCCCTGGGGAATGATGATCAGTTACATTTTTACAGGCTGCATTTTGGGGAAACACAGATTTTGACACAGGCATGTTTTAATTCTCCAAGGGTTGTGGAAAAGGAGGAAATAATGCTGCTTGTCTTATTCCAGGAAACCTACCACTATCTTCAGATCACACAATTGTTTCAAATGTTGCGGAAAAAAAAAATCCCACTATTTCCCTAAATTGGTCACCATATATTCAAATTTTCTTTAAGTTTTTACTTAGTTATGTAAATAAGCAGACTTGATTAAGGGAATTCTTTTCAACAAATTTAGGCATTCACCAAAGAGGAAAGGGGAATTGTTGATGTTTAGTAAGTGCTGTTGGGTGACTCTTTCCAGATTAAAAAATAGAAAATAATTAATTTTTTGCAGACCCATAGAAATGAATACTCACGGTTTTGTTCTTGCTTTCCTGCTTTGCCAATGGAAGGGAAAAGAACTGAAAAGCAAGGTGATCCAGTATTTCCCTTTGAGGAATTGGATAAATAGGAGTAGAAACTCAGTGCCAAGATTCAAAGGGCAAAGAGACTGATAACATTTCATTATTAATTGCAAACAAGAGTAACTTAATATTTGTATAATGTGGAGTTTGCAGGTTGTTTTTGTATTTATTATCTTTTTTATTCCCTGCATGTCTGACATAGATGGGAGAAGTTAAATTTTATTTTGTTTATAAGGAAAACAAAAAGTTGAGTGAATTCTAGGGAATTTGCAAATTATACTTAAATGAAGAACCTTTTCCTTTCTGTGGGAGAAGTGGAAGGGAAGTAAAGGACAGAAATTCAAAAGTGTAATTGTGAATGGACTAGTAGATAAAAATGGTAAAGAAATATTTTATTTATTTTTATTTTTAGGGAAAAGGTCTCACTCTGTTGCCCAGGCTGGAGTACAGTGGCATAGTCATAGCTCACTGCAGTCTGAACTCTTCAGCTCAAGGGATCCTTCCTGCCTGAGTAGCTAGGACTACAGATATGTGCCATCATGTCTGGCTAAATATTAAAATTTTTTTGTAGAGACAAGGTTTAGCTATGTTGCCCAGGATGGTCTTGAATTCCTGGCCTTAAGCTATCTTCCTGCCTTGGCCTCCCAAATTGCTGGTATCACAGCATGAGCTACCATGCCCAAGCAAGAAGTATTGTCTACTGTAGCATGTGGACGTCTTTGAGGGAAGTAGTACTTCAATTAAAATAAGCTCATTTGTTTTTAAAAAGGCTTTTTTTTTTCTTTTTTTTTTGAGCAACGTGATGTTTAAAAGACTATGTGTTTGCTAGATTTTCTCTTAGTGTTGTTAGTTAATGACAAAGCTGGGATTTTAGCCCAGATCCTTTAACTCCCATTTAAGCTGTACTTCTATATCTACAGACTTTAGCTGGCTTAGGCCAAAGTTAAATTGACTGAGTCATTTTCAGCATCCACGTAACGAAAAGAAAAAAAAGCTGTTTTGTTTTCAAAGGAAAAATTAAGATATTATTATAAAGTTGAAGTTTTTAATGAAAAAATCATCAGATTGCTTGTATATGTATGAATTTCTTTAAATCTTGCTATAAATCAGTGAATCACAATCCTCTCTTCTTCACCCCAACACATCTGAGGATGATCAAGTAACTGTTTGATTGCCTTGATTCTCACAGGATCAGGAGAGGTGGAGAAACTCATCCTCTTGGACCATATTGCTTAGAAAAGTCTACAGGTGATCATAACATAATTTTCTTTGAGACTTCTATATAATATGTGTCACTTAAAAGTTCTATATACCTTTATTTAAAAATAAACCACCTTCATAGATGAAACAAAATGGCATTTATGTCCTATATGGAGAAACCAGAATAGTAAAGCCCCTTTGCAGAAGTTATGCAAGTGTTAATTGTATTTATCATCGGAAATGATCACCTTTGTTTTCCTAATTTTGACAAGAAAGCACAGCTCAGCTGAGTGATATAAGCAAGATAGTCGAGTAGGAGATACCAGTCTTCACTCCCCAACAAAAAACAAGAACTAGATATCTTTCCGTGAATGAAAGTAGCCTTGGGAGGGCTCAAATGTTTAAGTACGAATCTGCAGCAACATAGTGGAGTGAACAAACAAAAATCCAAAGGATAACTGCACAGAAAGGATAACTGCACAGAAAGGATAGCTGGGGAGACTGGCATACCTGAGACATCTGGAGATGGCTAGAAACATCTGGAGATGGCTAGAAACAAAGAAGGGTGGGGGCTATCAGTATCAGGCACATGGTGGGTGCTACCATAGTCACCATTGACCACAACATCAGTATCTTTTGCCATTGAGGTGATCAACAGTCATCACCACTGTGGATCCCCAAAGAGGAGGATGTGGTTGCACCTTCTACCCCCAGCACCACCACCACCAAGAAGGAGCTGCCTTTCCAGGATTGGGACCACCACCCTCCCAATCCTGACATGAGCCCCAGACTCCAGAGCTTCTACTGCCCCATGCATGTCCACACACCAGGCCTTGGCTCCATGGTCACATATCCACATTGCAGACTCTGTCCCACTATGCACACTCTCACCTCAAACACAAGAACCATCATGGCTGTGGACTAGCCTCAACCCAAGCCGTGGAGCCCAGGTTGCTTTGCTATGAACATTGGCTCCATTGCCACTCTTTCAACATCTGTGCCTCTGATATCTGACATCTGACATCTTCACAATGTACTAGACCACTCCTTGGACCCCAGAACCTTTGTAATTCCCTGTGTGCCCATGCCTCAGAAACAAGAACCACTACCTTTATGGAATAATCTGTATCCTGGGCCCTGGAGCTGTGGTTTCTTTGTCTATGAAACTACTTCTACCACGGTGAGTGAGTCCATGCCTCAGACCCCAGAAACACTGTAGCTCTGTGTGTGCTGCTGCTTTGGATCTCAGCCCCCTGGCGGCTCCAAAAGCAGTCACATCTTGCACATTGTTACTAACATGGGAATGGCAGAACCTGCACTCTGGATATGGGTGCCACCTCAGCCCTAGACCCTGGAGCCATGGTTACTACACATGCCCATGCTTCAGAACCCAAATTGTTGGCTGTTTCATGGATGCCTCATATGAGATACCATTGCTGCCACCACTGCAAATGCACCTGCAAGTCAGACCCAGTGCCAAGAGAGATTCCATTGGCCACAACTTTCCTGGTAGGAGAAAAAGAGATGAGGAGGACCGACTCCACCAGTCTTCATGACTGGAGCACCCAATAACCCTTCCTGCTGCTGTGGACAGTGGCTGCTGAGGATCCTTGTAACCTTTGACAGTGCTAACATCAGTTGATAGAGCTGTACAGAGATTATGCTGCTATACCCTTACTGGAGTCAGAACTGTCACACTGCACCCAGCTGATGTCCTCACACTCACCTGAAGGAGAAGGAGAAGTTTTTTTCTCCACTGAAACCAGTATATGAAGTCAGAAGGAGGTAACTGCTTCATCAACTATGCAGACATTAATGCAAAGTAACAAGCAACATGAAAAGCCAAAGAAGCATACCACCACCAAAGAACATGACAATTTTCCAGGAACTAATCCTAAAGAAATAGAAGATCTATGAATATCTTGGCAAATAATTCAAAATGATTCTTTTAAGGTGGCTCAGTAAACTACCAGAGAACACAGAGGGGCAATTCAACAAAATCGGGAAAACAGTACACAAGTAAAATGAGAAGTTTAACAGAATGATTGAAATTATTTTTAAAAAAGGTAACTAGGCAGAAATTCTGGAGCTGAATATAAACTGAACAAAGTGAAAAATGGCAATAGAGAGCATCAGAGCAGAATTGATCAAGCAGAAGAAAGAATCTATGAACTCAAATACAGGTTATTTGAAAATATTCAGTCAGAGAAGGAAAAATAATGAAAAGGAGTGAAGAAAGCCTGTGTGATTTATGGGATATCCTCAAGAGAGCTAATGTTCACATTATAGCAATTAAGGAAGGAGAAGAGAGAAGGGGTAGAAAATATTTTTAAAGAAATAATGATTGAAAACTTCACAAATCTGGGGAGAGATAGTCACATCGAGGTAAAGGAGAGTCGAAGTTCTCCAGTCGTTTTCAAACCAAAGACCACACTACAGCATATTATAGTCAAACTGTCAAAAATCACAGAGAGACTATTGAAAACAGCAAGAGAAAATCTTCACATACAAGGGAACCCTCAGGAAGTTATCTGCACATTTCTAAGCAGAAACTTTGTAGGCCAGGAAAGTGTGGGATGATATATTCGAAGTGCTGAAAATAAAAAAGAAACCTGCCAACCAAAGAATACTTTACCCAGCAAAACTGTCCTTCAGAAAGGGAGAGAGAAGACTTTCCCAGACAAACAAAATCTGAGAAAGTTCATCATCACTAGATCTGCCTTACAAGAAATGGTAAAGGGAATTCTTCAGGCTGAAAAGAAAAAGAATGCTGATTAGGAACATGAAAACATGTGAAAGTGTAAAACTCACTGGTAATAGTAAGGAAATAGTCAATTCAGAATACTCTAATAATGTAATGGTGGTGTATAAATCACTTGTTTTTATTATAATTAAAAGACAAAGCTATTAAAATAATAGCTACAATAATTTGTCATAGGATGTACAATAAGAAAAGATGTAAATTGTGATATCAAAAGCATAGAATAGGAGGAATAAAAGTATAGAGATTTTGTATATGAGATTGAAGTTATTATCAGCTTGAAATAGACTCCTAATAACTATGAATTGTTCTTTCTTAAGCCTCATGGTAACCACAAAGCAAAAACCTACAGTAGATATACAAAAGATGAAGAGAAAGGAATCCAGGCATATAATTACAGAAAATCACCAGATCACAAAGGAAGACAGCAAGAGAGGAAGAAAGGAACAAAGGATCTGCATTAAAAACAAAACAAAAACAGAAAACAGTGAACACAAAGGCAATAATAAACCTTCACCTATCAACAATTGCCTTAGATATAAATGGATTAAGTTATCCAATTTAAAAACATATATACTCAGTGAATGGATTTTTTTTAAGACCCAGCTAGCTGTATGTGCCCTGTGAGAGACTCACTTCAAGTATAAGGACACACATAGACTAAAAGTGAAGGAATAAAATATGGTATTCCATGTAAATGGAAACCAAAAGAGAGCAGGGGTAGCTACATGTATGTCAGAAAAAAAATGCACTTTAGGCCAAAACATGTAAAAAGAGACAAAAAGGTAAGTATATAATTGATAAAGAAGCCAGTTTATTAAGAGGATACAACATTATAAACATATGTAACCAATATCAGAGAATCTAAATGTATAAAGCAAATATTAATAGATGTGAAGGAAAAAATAGACTGCAATACAATAATAGTAGGGGACTTTAATACCCCACTTTCAATAATGGATAAATCATCCAGACAGAAAATCAAAAGGAAGCATTGGGCTGGAACTATAGTTTAGGCCAAATGGACCTAACAGAGATATATAGAACATTCCATCCAACATCGTAATACACATTGTTTTCAAGTGTAAAGGAACATTCTTCAGGATTGATCATATGTTAGGCCACATGACAAATCTTAACCAACGTGATTGAAATCATATCAAGTATTTTTTCCAACCAAAATCATATGAAATTAGAAATCAGTAACAGGAGGAATTTTGGAAAATTCACAAATATGTGGAAATTAAGAAAAGCCAATGGATTAATGAGTAAATTTAAAGAGAAATTTTAAAATATCTTGAGAGAAATGAAAATGGAAACACAGTTTACAAAACTACGGGATGCAACAAAAGGAGTTCTAATAAGGAAATTTTGTAACAATAAACACCTACATTAAAAAAGTCATCTCAAACAACATTATACTTCAAGGAAGTGGAAAAAGAAGAACAAACTCCTCCCAAAATTAGTACAAGGAAGGAAATAATGAAGATCAAAGCAGAAGATATTAGACAAACAATAGAAAAGATCGATGAAACCAAGAGTTGGTTTTTTGAAAAGATAAGCAGAATTGACAAACCTTAGCTAGAGTAAGAAATGAAAAAAGACCCAAATATATGACATCAGAAATGAAAAAGGAGACATTACAGCTGATACCACAGAAATATAATGGATCATAAGAGACTATTATGCAACATCTCTATGCCAACAAATTGGATAACCTATAAATGCATAAATTCCTAGACACATAGAATCTGACATGAATCATGAAGAAATAGAAAATTGGAACTAACCAATAGCAAGTAAAGAGATTAAAACAGTAATAAAGTCCCCTATCAAAGGAAAGCCCAGCACCTGATGACTTCACAGTACTCAAACTCTTAAAAAAAAAAATTGAAGAGGAGGAGGGAATACTTTCAAACTCATTTTATGAGACCAGCATTACTCTGATACCAAAGCCAGAAAAGGACACTATAAAAGAAAAAAAAAAGATTATAGGCCAATGTCCTTTGTCACTATCCTTGCCAAAATACTAACAAGCTGAATTTAACTACACATTAAAAGGATTATTCACCACAGTCAAGTGGAATTTATCCCTGGGATGCAAGGATGGTTCCACATATACAAATCAATAAATAGGATACATCACATTAACAGAATGAAGGACAAAAAACATAATACATTTGCAGAAAAAGGATTTGACAGAATTCAGACTCTCCAACAGATTAGGTATCGAAGGACTGTACCTCTACCAATAAAGGCCATATATGATAAGCTCACAGTTAACATCCAATTTAGTGGCAAAAACTTGATACCTTTTCCTCGACCATTTCAGTCTGCTTGGGCTATTGTAAGAAAATACCTTAGACTCAGTAACTTATTAACAACAGAAATTATTTTACAGTCTGGAGGCTGGGAAGTCCAAGGCCAAGTTGTCAGCGGATTCAGTGTTAGGTGAGGGCTTGTTCTTTCCTTCATATTGGCATCTTCTACCTCTGTTCTCACATGGTGGATAGGGAGAACAAGCTTCCTCAGGCCTCTTTTATAAGAGTATTAACATCATGATAAAGGTGGAGCCTAATCACCTAATCATCTCCAAAGGCCCACCCTCTTAAGGCCACCACATTGGGAATTATGTTTTAACATATGAATTTTGAGGACACAGTGTTCAGATCATACCACCTACTCTGACCAATCTATTCAACATATACTGGAATTGCTAGCCAGGTTCATTAGGCATAAAAATAAATAGAAAAAGAAAGGAAAGAAAAGAAAAAAGAAAGAAAGAGAAAGGGAGAGAAAGAAAAAGAAGAAAGAAAGGAAAGAAGAGGGAGGAAGGGAAGGGAGGAAGGAAGGAGGGAGGGGAACAGAGAGGAAAGAAAAGAAATTAAAAAAAAAAAAGTATCCAAATCAGGGAAAGGAAGAAGTTAAATTTTCTTTGCTGATGACATCTTAGAGGTAAGAAAACTGTAAAGACCCCATCAAAACAATGTTAGAAATAAATTAATTAGAGTTTCAGGATATAAAATCAGTCTACAAAGATCTGTATTATTTCTATACACTAATATTAAGCTGTCCAAAAGAAAACCATCCTACTTAAAATGGTAACATACTTAGGAATAAATTTAACCATGGTGGTGAAAGATATGTACACCAACAACTAAACATTAATGAAAAAATGGAAAAAGAAACAAATGGAAAAACATCCTGTGTTCATGGATTGGAAGAATTGTTAAAATGTCCATACAACCCAAAGCAATCTACAAATTTCATATAATTATTATCAAAATTCCACTGGCATTTTCCATAGAAATGGGAAAAAAATTCTAAAATTTACGTAAAACCAAGCAAGACCCCATGAGCCAAAGCATTCTTGAGCAAAAAGAACAAAGCTGGAGGCACCACATTACCTGACTTCAAAATACATTAAGAAAACTGTAATAATCAAAACAGCATGCCACTGGAATTAAAAACACACATATACCTATGAAAAAGAATAGAGAGCCTAGAAATAAATCCATGCGTTTATGGCCAATTATTCTTTAACAAAGATGCCATGAGCACACAATGAGGAAGGGATAGTCTTCTCAACAGTGTTGGGAAAATTGGTTACCTACATATCAAAGGATGAAATTGGACCCCTATCTTACTCTGTATTCCCACATCAACTTGAGGTGATTAAAGACTTCAACATAAGACCTGAATAAAACAGAGAAAAAGCTTCTCGACATTGATGTTGGCAAATATTTGTTGGATATGCACTCCAAAGCACAGGTAACAAAAGCAAAAATAGACAAATGAAATTAAATCAAACTAAAAAGGTGTGACACAGCAAAAGAAACAGCAGAGTGAAGAGACAACCTATGAAATGGGAGAGAATATTTGTAAACTATACATCTGAAAAGGGAGGATTTCCAAAGTACATATGGAAGTTAAATAACTCAATAGTAAGAAAACAAATAACTTGATTAAAAAATGGGCAAAGTGGCCAAGGAGGTGTAGCCCGGTGGATCGCTGGAGCTCAGGAATTTGAGACCAGCTTGGGTAACATGTCAAAACCCTGTCTTTACAAAAAAATACAAAAGTTAGCCAGGTATGGTGGTGTGCACCTGCAGTTCCAGCTACTCAGGAGACTGAGATGGGAAGATCACTTGAGCCCAGGAGGTTGAGGTTGCAGTGAACCAAGATTGTGCCTCTGCACTCCAGCCTAGAGTGAGACTCTGTCTCAAAAAAAAAAAGGAAATGGGCAAAGGACCTGAATAGTCAATTTTTTTTTCCAAAGAAGATATACAAATGGCCAACACGTAGATGAGGAAGTGCTCAACATCACTAATCATCAGGGAAATACCAATTAAAACTATAATGAGATACCGTCTCACACCTATTAAAATGGCTATTACAAGAAAAACAAAGAATAACAAATGTTGGAGAGGATACAGATAAAAGGAAACTCTTGTACACTGTGGGAATGTAAATAAGCACAGATACTACAGAAAATAGTAAGGAGGTTTCTCTGGAAATTTAAAATAGAATTACTATATGACCCAATAATCCTACTTCTGGGTATATATCAAAAGGAAATTAAATCAGTATGTTGAGTTGATACCTGCACTCTCATGTTGATACTCATTTACAGTGGCCAAAGTATGCAATCAAACTGTGACCATTGACAGATGAATGGATAAGGAAAATGTAATGTGTGTAGGTGTGGATGTCAGTTAGGAGGAATAAGTTCTGGAGATTGTCAGCATGGTGACTGTAATTAATAATAACATACTGTATTGAGTCCCTGACTTACGATGGCTCAACTTACAATTTTTCAACTTTAAGATGAGTTTATTGAGACGTAATTGAATGCGTTTCTTTTTTGTTTTGTTTTGTTTTGTTTTGAGATGGAGTCTTGCTTTGTTGCCCAGGCTGGAGTGCAGTGGTGCAGTCTTGGCTCCCTGCAACCTCTACCTCCCAGGTTCAAGCAATTCTCCTGCCTCAGCCTCCCCAGTAGCTGGGATTACAGGCACCTGCCACCATACCTGGCTAGTTTTTGTATTTTTAGTAGAGGCAGGGTTTCGCCACATTGTCCAGGCTGGTCTTGAACTCCTGACCTTAAGTGATCCATCTGACTCAGCCTCCCAAAGTGCTGGGAATACAGGCATGAGCCACTGTACCTGGCCAATTCAATGCATTTCGACTTACGATATTTTCAATGTTCTTACCATAAAAAATGTTAAATGTTCCCACCATAGAAAAAGTATATGAGGTGATGGATATGTTAATTAGCATGGTTTAATCTTATACAATGTGTACGTATAGGACAGCATTGTGTTAATATATAAATATGTACACCATAAATATGTAATATTTTTGTCATTTGAATCTTAATAAAGCTAAAAAAGATTTTTAAAAAGTTTAAGTCCCAATGTTAAGCTTCCTTAGACAAATCTAAACACTACAAATATTATTTCTAAAAGTGTTTTTTAATAGAATTGATATCATTAACTTTTTTTAATACTCCCATCTTTTATTTTAGATTTACGGTGTACGTATGCAGGCTTGTTACATGTGTATATTCCATGATACTGAAGTTTGGGATCTGATTGATCCCGTTGTCCAGGTAGTGAGCATAATACACAACAGTTAGCTTTTCAACCCTTACCCACCCCCCTTCCTCTCCCCTCCATTAGTCCCCAGTGTCTATTGTTGCCATCTTTATGTCTATGTTTACCCAATATTTATCCCCCACTTGTAAGTGAGAACATGCAGTATTTGGTTTTCTGTTACTGTGATTAGCACTGTTTTTAAAAATAAATTTTCATAGTTGTAAAAAAAAAATCACAGCTCATGAAAATTTGTATTTTTGATGTAACATGCTTGTTGGATTCCAAAATGCACAGTTTTATCACATTTTAATGTTTCTAATAGTGAGATGTACCTTATAAAGATATGTACAGTTTTTTTTTTTTGAGTCAGAGTCTTGCTTTGTTGCCCAGGGTGGAGTGCAGTGGCACAATCATGGCTCATTGCAGCCTCAACCTCCTGGGCTCAAGTGATTTTCTTAACTCAGCCTCCCAAGTATCTGGGACTACAGGTATGCACCACCATGCCTGGCTAATTTTTCTATTTTTTGTAGAGACAGGTTTTTGCTGTGCTGCTTAGTCTGGTCTCAAACTCCTCAGCTCAAATGATCTGCCTGCCTCGGCCTACCAAAGTGCTGGTATTACAGGCGTGAGCCACTGTGCCTGGCCAGAGGTATACAATTAATATTATATTATTTTCCCACCCCAGGGAATTATGTTATGAAATTGATTGTATTTAAAATTTATGACATCTTTAGCACTGAGGAAATGCAATATTTCAAATTTATGCATATAAGCATCAGGATCATTTAAAATAACATGTTGCATAATATATTTAAGATTGTCAGAAATGTTTTTCATTTAATGTCTAGTGATATTTTAAAAATGTATGTAATTCGTTCTGTTACAGCATTTTAAAATGTAAATTTCTGGCGTATTTGGCATTTAGGGGAATGATGTCAATATAATGTAGATTTTTACACACTTTGTGTGTGTATCCATAGTGTGGGTTGTTTCCAGATTACTTCAAACATGTTAGCGTTTTGAAATGATCAAGGTCAAGCTTTTCTCAACTAAAGAGGAATTCTTAGCAGTATCTGAAGATCTAAACAAAATGCTAAAAATCCTATAGAAATATCCTCCTGTAGCTCAATAAGTTACTGGTTTATTGGCTATACATTTTTCTGTGTTGACTAAGCTTTAAAGATATTTTGCTTGTGTAAAAAAGAAATTGACTAATGAAAAATGCTGTCTTTAGAAGATATTTTTAATTTTTATTAAACTGGTTTCTATTAGAACTAATGTCTTCAAGGATGCGCATCAAAAAAAGAAGAGACCCAGTATATGAAGCTTTAAATGCGGACTGCTTTATTTTAGCTGCAAATGCCAGTGGAAACTTTCCATTTTTATAATAATCATTATTGTTTTGTTAGGGCTCAGATTTAAAAGTTCCTTAGGTATTGTGTGATCTGGCACTATCTTCACAATAAGTCTAACTGTTTTTATTTTGCAGAACATGAGGTTATAGAGAAGTGCATATATTGTGTTAGAGTAGGAATGCCTGTACTTGATTCTGGCTTAGTGGTAGTCATCTTTTTGATTAATAAAGGTAGTTTTAATTTTTATCCTATTTCTTTTCAGGGCCCATTATAGTGTTTGGCAGGCCCATCACTAGCTCATTTGTGTGCATTAGGAAAAGATTTTCCTTCCACTGAGCAGATGTAGGTTTGTAATTGCAGGGTTTGGAGTACAGAACTCTTGCTGGATTTTACTTGCACCTTCATCCAGGCCCCTGTACAGTTTAGTTTGAAAACATTACATGGTTGCCTGGCTTCCTGAACAGAAGTGACACATGCACACATATACACACAATGCTCATTGAACAGTGAAATTGTTTCTTTAGCAAATAAATGTTTTGATTAGTTTAACATTTATTTACGGCATTTCCTTTTTAAAAGTATGTCCTTATTTGTCAATGTTTGATGTTACACAAAGATTCTACAAACATATTTAAGACTATTTTACAGGCTATAACTTTGAAAATTCTTTCCATACAAGAGAAGAGGCATGGTAGCGATAGAATGCATAAATATTTCCCAATCTCTCCTTTTTTTTCTTTTTTTTCTTGGAGGAGTGAGAGGATAGATAATAAGAGAGCAAGACTAAATTTGCCCATCCCATATATGAATTATTTTTAATTAATACTGAAATTTTCAGTTTAGGCAGTTGACACTAGGTTCTGCCAGAGTTCTAGGCAGAATTGCATAAGATCTCAAGATGTATTTACTCCATTTATTCTTCCTTTTTGGAATCCTTTTTAAGGTCCAACCTCAGATAGTCCTTGGATATCCTAAACTGCACTTTTTAATGTGGTTCATCTTCGTGCCAGAATTCCTAGAGGTCACAACTGTATATTTATTTTTTTGTTTTTGTTTGTTGTTTACTTCATGAATGTGTGCATATATGTGTCTATATTGTGTGTGTACAACTTGATGATAGAGTATGTAAGTTATTAACTTATATGTCAGTAAGGCTCATCGTAAAGACAATGAACATTTTAAATGAGAACTTGTTAACCCAAATGATCCTTATAGCATGAAATATTTTCGAGGGAGGAATATGTTATTTAAGGTATAGGTTAAGCTGTTATAACAAGGAGAAGTCAACATAAATGTATAGAATTTATTTTTTTCTCATTTAACGGTCAAGAATTAGATATGCTTTACAGGGTTTAGCAGAGACCTTTTGGCTTTGCTGTTCCTTAGGATGCTGCCCTTGCCTGCATTGTTGAGAGTCACTGGTACTTCATTTCATTTCCATATTCAGTCATTTTTAATGGTAAACTCAATCATTTATAACGGCCAGACCTAGAAGTTGTGCACATAATTTTGGCTCACGTTTTATTTTCAAGGACTTTGTTGTATAGTCAGACCTAACTGCAAGTAAGGCTGGGAAATAAGGTCTCTAAGATGAGCTGCTGAGGGCTCAACTGAAACCCAAGGAGCTTTATTATCCAAAAAGTATAAGAGGATGGATATTAGGGGAAAACAAGAAGTCTATTCAGTTTGCCTCTTTGGCTACCCAAATGTCCATGTACCTCTTTCTCATTCATAAAACATACCATCTTCTCAAGGATGATAACCCAGAGTCACATTCATTGGGTAAAGTCCTCTATATCGGGTTTGTATGTGGTTCATCATGATGTGGTGACCAATAAACTAAGAGAAAAGTTTCCTAATTTTCTTGACCTCTTGCTTCTTGTATGATGGTATAAGGACAAGGAAAACTCCAACTGGGAAAAAAAAGAATGGGCCATATATGATAGTTCCTGTTCCTTACAATAATAGACTTCTTGCTCTGGCAGTGGAGTAAGGTCTTGCTAGGATCTTAATTTTGCTTTCTGAGATAAGCTCCCTTGTCATTTGTCCTTCATAGTCCCTGACCTTGCTCTTTGGGAATTATTCTTTGTCTATGATTCTTTGTGACTGATCTAACATGGGTGTTAGTGTACTCTTATTGAGGACATGACTGCATTCTCACCCTGCTTTCTATTGGTGCAGATTTGGCTCCCAGGGATAGTCTCTGTTAGGCTTGTGGTGGTATTTCCTAGTCGAGTTCCCTCCGAAATGTCGGTTTCCATTCTCTTTTCTTCCTGTCAGTTATATGTGAAAATACCACAGCCAAAGATCTCATTTTGTCATAGTTGTTAAGCCTACGCATTTATTAATTTACTAGTTATTTTCCTCAGACTATCCACCTCTCCCTCAATTTGATAATTGCCTTAGTGTAATGGCTACTCTACACATGCTCTAACAAAGCTTTAAAGTAAGCTGAAATTTATGAAGTTGAACAGCAAGTAATATAATAACCTGTCATAACAGAATTCATCACTCTTTAAGGAAGACCACAAAATCCACACGTTCAACACATAATATTCATAGTACCCTTAATATATGTATTTATATAAAACCTACTAGACATGTATGTATGTATGTGCACATGTGTGTATTCAACTATTAGGCGTGCAAAGAAGCGGAGAAAAATTCTTAATGGAAACTGATGTGGAAATGACAATGATCATGAAAGTAGTTGGCAGAGAGCTTAAAATATCTATTGTAAATATGCTCAAGGACTTAAAAGGAAAATGTGAACATAATGAAAGAAATTGAACATATAAAGAACTATTGAACGTTCAGAAGCTAAAAATATCTGAAATGTAAACGACTTCAGCTAACAAGAGAATAGACATTCAGAAGAAGTGGTTAATAAATAAAAATCACTGCTAACTTCTCACTAGAAGGTATGTAAGCCAGAAAAATGAAATGATATATTTAAAGTGCTGAAAGGTGGGAAAAAAAAGTCAGTCTAAAATTCTCTGCCCAGTGAAACATTTTAAAAAACAGAGACAAAATGACATTTCCAGATAAGCAGAAATAGAAGTTGTCAGTATACATGCACTAAAGAAATTTTAAAAGATGATCTTCAGGCTGAAGGAAAATCATACTGGGTAAAAACAGATTTACGTAAAGGAAAAAAAATGTTAAGAAACTGTAAATATGTGGGTCTGAAATATGTAGAAATTAAATCACACATTTCCAAATAACTCGTGGATGAAGAAGTCACAAGAGAAACTATAAAATGTTTTGAACTGAATAATATTAGAAACATGACATCAGAATTTGAGGGATGCAGCTACTAAATTTCTGAAGCAGTGCTGTATGGCTATACATGTTTATATTAGGAAAGGAGAATAGTGTAGTCTGTGGTCTAAGTCTCCTACTTAAAAAGCAATAAAAATAATACTAAATTAAACCCAAAGCAAGTAGAAGGAAAAGGTGATGATAAAGAGTGGATATTCACGGAATATAAAACATGAAAACAATGGAGAGAATTATAAACTAGCAAGATTATTTAGAAGAATACTAATAGCAGGAAGAAGGAAAAATATCACTATAGATGTTCCGGCATTATGGAATAATTGGGGAATACAAACCATTCTCTGTATTCCCAGGTTCTGTATCTGTGTATCAACTAACTATAAATGGAAATAGTCAAGAAAAATATAAAATAATGCAATAATAAAAAATATGAATTAAAAAGAGTATAACAACTATTTCTATTAGGTATTATAAGCAATATTTACATTGTATTAGATACTGTAAGCAATCTAGAAATTAAAGTATACAATGTAGTATTAGAAATTAAAGTACACATGTAGTGTGCTTATATGCACATGTACATCATTTTATATAAGGGACTTGACCATTTCCGCAGATTTTGGTATCCTCAGGGGGTCCTGGAACCAATCTTTATACTAAGGAATGACTGTATTATGAACAACTACATGTCAATAAATTCAACAAGTTAAGCTAAATAGGCTAATCGCTTAAAAGACACAAATGACCAAACTGACACAATGAGAAATAGAAAACCTGAAAAACCTTACATTAAAAAGAAAAATTAATAATTATAAACTTTCCCACATAGAAAACTTGTGGCTCAGATGGCTTCACTGATTAATTTCATTGAAACTCAAGGAATAAACCATTCCAGTCCTACATAAATTCCTTCAGAAAATCAAGGAGGAGAGAACACTTCTTGTTTTATGAGGGTAGTATTAGCTTGATTCCAAAACCAAATATGACAAGAAAACAGCAGATCCATATCTTCTTTGACTATAGATGCAAAGAAAAATCCTAAATGAAATAACAAATAGGGTCTAGCAAACTGTAAAAATTCATCATGACCAAATGAGTTCATACCAGGAGGTCAAAACAAAGATGTAAGTTTGTGATGCTCATAAGTAGTTAGTACCAAGAGAAATTTCATTCAAAACCACTTAAGTTTAAACAGCTTGTACTCATTTCTTTTAGCAAGGTGAAGTGGTGGCTGCAAGCAAGCAAGCAAGGATGGGAATTGAAGTCATAATGCTACCTTTCTGGGGAATGAGTGATCTCTTTCACTGTCTAGGTGGTCTCCACTCACCAATGTCTTTGATCTTTACTAGAGATAGGGAACCCACATTATGGTCAGCATGTGGTGGTCTGTGATCAGTTTTGCACACTCTAGAAAGATTTAGGGAGTCAATGGCAGACCAGGCTTATATGCTAACTGGGGAGTTGGGACACTCTGAGTATGCTGGTGCATTAGTTATATGCTAATTGGTTACACTGTAAGTTATGTAAACCATTAACATTGATTATATAAGTTGTTTACATAAAATGTTTGACTTTGGGGTATAACATGTTGATCTGTTTGAGCAAGTTAGCCATATATTTATCTGTAACATCTTAATTATTGACAATCTTATTTTTTTTAGAAAAACATGTTTTCTAGGAAGCAAACATTTTTGTTTACCACTTATAAGCATAGCAAACATGTTTTATTCACTCCTATTAAAATGTAGGATAAGTTACCCTCTACAGAAAATTTACTTCAGGCCGGGCTTTCTGGCTTATGCCTGTAATCCCAGCACTTTGGGAGGCCGAGGTGGGTAGATCACTTGAGGAAAGGTGTTGAAGCCCAGCTTAGCCAACGTAGTGAAACCCCGTGTCTACTAAAAATACAAACAATTAGCTGGGTGTGGTGGTACGTGCCTGTAATCCCAGCTACTCAGGAGGCTGAGGGACAAGAATCGCTTGAACCTGGGAGGTGGAGGTTGCAATGAGGAGAGATCGCACCGCTGCACTCCAGCCTGGACGACAGAGCAAAACTCAAAAAAAAAAACCTTGTTTCATATATCACAAAGCGTCCGATGAGATTTGGTTTACTTAAATTTAATCTGGTATTGCTATTTTTCTATATTAGTATAATTTAGTGTAGTATATGAACATAATGATTTTTGTAATCCTAAATATCAGAATATCTTTACCAGATGTACAATAATATGAGTTCTATGACATTTTTTTCTGTTATATTTCATTATTCACTAATCATCAATATTATAGCCAAACCAAATTGCATATTATAGGGGAATTTTCCAACTGGAGCAAAACTTAAAGAATGTTTAAGATCATCTTTGATTGCCCTAAGCTCACTTCTATGCCATACTTCTGCAAGTCCTATCAACTTTAAAATGAAGCTTGAATCCATTATTTTATCTGCATATCTTTGTCTCCCCTCCCCTTCCCAGTCAAAGCCATTTTTATATTCAGTGTTTTAGTCAGAATAGGCTATATTTAGAGTTACAAATTAGCATCCTAATCTCAATGGTTTCACACAGCAGAGGTGTACTGCGGTTTACATAAAGTCCAGCGTGATCTGGGCTACTCTCTTCCTCCATCTTGTAGCTATACTCTCTGCACTAGTGGTTTTGAAGATCCTCAGGTGAACTGGAAATGACAATGTCACTTTTGCTTACAGCTCATTTGCTCAGAACTAGTCAAATGGCTCCAACATAAATGCATAAGCCTGGGAAGTGTAGGGTAGTATGTGAAATATTTAGAGATCACAATGATCTGTACCACACCCAGATTATTATAGATAACATCTTAGTTGTTTTCCTGACTTTTTTTCATTTCCTACTACAGTGCTTTCTCCACCTATTAGCCAAAGTTCTTGGGAAAAAAAAAATTGTTACCACCTTGCCAGTAGTTTCCACTTTGTTTTAAAATCCAAACATGTTATCCTCACCTGTGCAAAATGCTACCCGCTAGCACGCTTGCCTTCTCTAATTTCATGATTGGCATTTAGTGTTGCTAACTGTTATCTATGAATAGTATATTTTGAGCAGGTATTTTATTTTGTCCACAGTTAGGAAAATGTGATTTTTAAGTGTCAAATTTATGAAACCACAGTAATGACTATAAACAATAAATAATAATACCAAGAGAAATCCTAAATCATATGGTATCTTTAATCACATTGTATGCAGTTAGAATCCTTAAAAACAGTAGCCTTTCAGAAACATTGATATAATGTAAAATCCTGTTATAATGAATAAATTGTATATAGCAAAGCCGTAATAATTGTGTTCTGTTTATCTGACAGCAAATGATCTCTTAGAATAAATATTTTCTCTGATTAAAGATTATTTGAAAGATATTCCATTATGGTCCAGTGCATTTTAAAAAATTAATAAACTATTTTTTAGAGCAGTTTTAGGTTCACAGCAAAACTGAATGGAAAGTACAAAGAGTTACCACATATCCCCTGTTACCACATGCTACAAATGCATAACCTTTCCCACCGTTAATATCCCACAACAGAGTGGTGTATTTGTTACAACTGATGAACCTACATTAACACGTCATTGTCACCCAGAGATCATCATTTACATTAGGGTTCACTCTTGGCGTTCTACAGTCAGTGGGTTTTGACAATAAATGAATTTTTAGGTAAGTTTTTTATAAAGTTTATATGTTGTCATTAAGTCATTGTTGCCCTACAGTTATATCTTCGGTTTCTGTCAGGTTTTTTTTTTTGCAATCTGCATCTCCTAATTAAGTATCACACACATATACCACCCATAATCCCCAATAATTTTTCTCTAGCTGTAGTGCTCTTGCCAGATGACAAGAGGTACTAGGAGGAGCTAGGAATCAACCCTTATTTTTAAATATGCATGAAAGAAAGGCTTTATATAAATTCTTTGTGATCTCTAGGTTGTGAATCCTAGGAATCAGGTTTTTAAGGAACTGTTTATCTTAAATATTTTAAGGTCTATATATTTGGTATGCTTATTTGAAATGTAGCAGAGCATTTATATTTTTTATAATTTTTGATAGTTTTTAAAAAATGATTTAAGTAATTAGCTAATAACGATGCCTATTTTAGCAAATAAAAATTACTTATAGTAAAATTGAATATGCTACAGTTTATTACATGGATTTAGATTTAGCACCATTCAAATGGATTGTCTGGTACTTGACATCTACTTACGTATAAAAGTTTTATGGAGCAGTTTTTACATGGTGTTTGCATTGTCATTCATGTTTCCTTTTCTTTGCTGGTTTATCCCTGTTAAAGACCTTCTGCACTGATAAAGAATTGAATAGCAGAGGAATTATCCTACTACAGGGTATGTAATATTTAATGAAAACAGGTATTTGTGGGGTGGAAAGGTAGGAAAATTATATCTTTTTCTTTGATAAGAAGTCAATCTGCCATTCTCTCTTCCTGTAATTACATGTTGTAGAAAGGAAATTTGCTTTTATGATGGGAGTTAAGGAAGTTATTAATCAGTGTCTCTGAAACTTGATTGCCTTTGTGCTTTGAGTAACGGTGTTTGTTTTGTTCACAGTAACTGTAGTACTGAATGGAAGTGGCTTGTAGACAGAGCACGAGTTGGCAGCCGATGGACTTGGCTTCAAGCCCAGATTTCAGACCTAGAATGCAAAATCCAACAACTAACAGACATTCACAGGCAAATTCGTGCCTCCAAGGTATTGTCTGTCTGTGTTCTTCTACTTTTGTTAAAAATTGTTAATGTTTTCATTCCTTCTCATTTCATCACAAAAATAATTGTTACAAGGTTTTATAAAAATGTAGCCAGTTTATGTTAAAATTTTTGATATATTAGTTATTATAAATTGAAGCTATCTTTGTAATGCCTTTTTGTATTTAAGATCATTTTATCATACTTTTTGAGCAATTCAGAACTTCCTTATTGGAATCTGGTTAATATAAGTGATAAACATGTTTTCAAATTTCTAAATCATAAAATACATATAACAAAAACCTTACCACCTTAACCATTTTTGAATGTATAGTTGTGTTATTAAATACATTTGTAATGTTATGCATCTGTCACTATCCATCTCCATAACTCTTTTTACCTTTTAGAACTGAAGCTCTAAACCCATTAAATAATAACTGTCCACTTTCCTCTCTCCTCAGCCCCTGGCAACTGTGTCTGTCTCTTATGATTTTGACTATTTTAAGTACCTCATATGAGCAGAATCATAAGTTTTTGTCTTTTTGTGGCTAGCTTATTTCACTAGCATAATGTTCTCAAGTTTCATAAATATTGTAGCATATATTAGAATTTCTTTCCTTTTTAAGACTAATAATTTATTGTATGTATATACCACATTTTGCTTATTCATTCATCTGTTGATGGATGCTTGGGTTGCTTCCAGTTTTTAGCTATTGTGAGTATGCTATGAACATGGATGTAAAAATATGTCTTTGAGACCCTGTTTTCAATTCTTTCGGGTAAACACCCACAAGTGGAATTGCTGGATCATATGGGAACTTTATTTTTAATTTTTTTGTGGATCTACCATACTGTTTTTCACAGTGGCTATACCAGTTAACATTCCCACCAGCAGTACACAAGGTTCAGATTTCTCCAGATTCTCACTAACATTTATTTTCTGTTTATTTTATAGTAACCACCCTAATGAGTGTGAGATGGTATCTTATTTTAGTTTTGATTTGCATTTGCCTAATGATTAATGATGTTGAACATCATTTCATGTGCTACTGGTTTGGCTTTTGGATATCTTCTTTGGAGAAGTACTTATTCAAGTCCTTTGCCCATTTTTGAATTGGGTTGCTTGCTTGTTTTTTTCTTGTTGCGTTTTAATTCTATATATATTGTAGATATTAATTTCTTGTCAGATATATGATTTATAAATATTTTTTCCTATTCTATGTGTTGCTTTTTTTTTTTTTTTTTTGGAGGCAGAGTCTTGTTCTGTCACCCAGGCTGGAGTGCAGTAGTGTGATCACTGCTCACTGCAGCTTGACCTCCCGGGCTTAAGCAATCCTTCCACCTCAGACTCCCAAGTAGCTGAGACTAGAGGCTCGTGCCACCATGCCTGGCTAAGTTTTTGATTTTTTTGTGGAGATAGGATCTCCCTCTATTGCCCAGGCTGGTCTCGAACTCCTAGACTTAAATGATCCCCTGACCTCGGCTTCTCAAAAAGTGCTGGTATGACAAATGTGAGCCCCTGTGCTCAGCCTTGTTCATTGCATTTTTACTCTGTTGATATTATCTTTTCCTGCCCAAATTTTCAAAATTTTTCTGAAGTCCCATTTGTCTACTTTTTCTTTTATTACCTGTGCCTTTGGTGTCATATCTAAGAAATCATTGCTAAATCTAATGTCATGAAGCACTTACCCTATATTTCTTCTTAGAGTTTTATAGTTTTAGATTTTACATTGAGGGCTTTGATCCGTTTTGTGTTCATTTTTGTGTATGGTGTTAGGTAAGGGCCCAGTTTCATTTGTTTTCATTCAGATATTCGGTTTTACCTGGTTGAAAAGACTTTTTCCATTGAATGGCCTTGGAACCTTTGTCAAAAACATTTGACCATATATGTTAGGGTTTATTTCTGGGTTCTCTATTCTATCCCATTGGAATATAGGTCTGTCTTTATGCCAGTACCACATTGGGTTTTTTTGTTTTTGTTTTTTAATTTCTTCTTTTTTTTTTTTTTTTAAAGAGACAGAGTTTCACTATATTCAAGACCAGGCTGGTCTTGAATTCCTGGGCTCAAGCCATCCTCTCACCTCGGCCTCCCAAAGTGCTAGAATTATAGGCATGAGCCACTGTGCCTGGCCAGTATCACATTATTTTGATTTCTGTAGTTTTGTAGTAATTTTTGAAATCAGGACGTGAGTCTTCCAGATTTGTTATTTATTTATATATATTTTTGAGACAGAGTCTCAGTATGTTGCCAAGGCCGGAGTGCAATGGCACGATATCAGCTCACTGCAACCTCCACCTTCCAGGCTCAAGTGATTCTCATGCCTCAGCCTCCTGAGTAGCTGGGATTACAGGCATGTGCCACCATGCCCAGCTAATATTTTTGTATTTTTAGTAGAGACGGGATTTCGCCATGTTGGCCAGGTTAGTCTTGAACTCCTGGCCTCAAAGTGATCTGCCTGCCTCGGCTTCCCAAAATGCTGGGATTACAGGTGTGAGCCACCGAGCCCAACTCTAGATTTGTGGTTTTTTTTTTTTTTTTTTTTTTTAAGAGATTGTGTTGGCTTTGAGGTCTCATGAGATTTTGTATGACCTTTAGGATAAGCTTTTTTCTGTCTATAAAAAGAGTTGTGGAGATTTAGATAGGGATGCACTGAAACTCTAGATTGCTTTGAGTAGTTTTGATATCTTAACAACATTAAGTCTTCCAATCCATGAATATGGGACTTGTTTCCATTTATTTATATCTTCTTTAATTTCTTTCAGCAATGTTTTGTAGTTTGTACAAGTCTATCAACTCCTTGGTTATCTATCTATTATATTCTGAAGTGTTTTATTCTTTTTGATGCTGTTGTAAGTGGAATTGTTTTTGTGACTTTCTTTGCAGATTGTTCATTGTTGGTATATAAAAAACACACCTGACTTCTGTGTGATCTTGCTACTCTGCTGAATTTATTAATTTGAACATATTTTTGAAGGAATTTTTAGTGTTTTCTACATATAAGATTATACCATCTTAAAACAAATCATTTAACTTCTTTTACAATTTGGATGCCATTTATTTCTTCTTCTTGCTTAATTGCTTTGTCTAGAACTTCCAATACTATGTTGAATAGAAGTGGTGAAAGTGAGCATTTTTGCCTTGTTCCTGATCTTAAGAAGAGAAATGGTTCAGTCTTTAACCCTTGAGTGTGATTTCCAGGGGGTTTTCATATGTGGCTTTTATTATGTTTAGGTAATTTTCTTCGATTCCTACCTTGCTGACTGTTTTTATCATGAAAAGATGTACAATTTTTTCAAATGCCTTTTCTTCAATTAAAATGATGATAGGGTTTTCTTTCTCCTTCATTCTGTTAATGTTGTGTATTACGTTGATCAGTTTTAATACTGAACCATCCTTTCATTCTAAGAATAAATCTCACTTGGAATAAATCTCACTCGGTCATGGATTGTAATCCTGTTAATATAGTGATGAATTTGGCTTGCTAATTTTTGGTTGATCGCTTCTGTATCAGTATTTGCAAGGGATATTGCAAATACTGTAGTGTATTTTCTTATAGTGTCTTTGCCTGGCTTTGGCATCAGGATAATGCTGGCCTCACAGAATGAATTAAGAAGTGTTCCTTCCTCTTTGATGTTTTGGAAAAGTTTGAGAAGGATTGCTATTTGGTCTTCTTTACAAATTTAGTAGAATTGAGTATTGAAGTCATCAGATTCAGGGCTTTACTTTGTCAAGAGATTTTTGATTACTAATTTAATTTCCTTACTAGTTATATAGGCCTATTCAAATTTTCTTTTCTTTTCTTTTCTTTTGAGTTGGAGTTTTGCTCTTGTTGCCCAGGCTGGAGTGCCATGGCGTGATCTCGGCTCACTGCAACCTCTGCCTCCTGGGTTCAAGTGATTCTCCTGCCTCAGCCCCCTGAGTAGCTGGAATTACAGGCACCCGCCACCACATCCAGCTAATTTTTGTATTTTTAGTAGAGATGGGGTTTTACCATGTTGTCCAGGCTGGTCTCAAACTCCTGACCTCAGATGTTCCACTTGCCTTGGCCTCCCTAAGTGCTGGGATTACAGGCGTGAGCCACCACACCCAGCCCAAATTTTCTATTTCTTTGGGATTTAGTCTTCTTAAGTTGTGTTGTGTTTCTAGGAATTTGTTCATGTAATCTAAGTTATTTAATTTGTTGGTATAGTATTATTACTAATACTCTCTTGTCATCCGTTTTATTTCTTTAGATTCAGCAATAACATCCCGTTTTATTTCTGATTTTAGTGTTTTGAGTCTTTTTTCTTTGTTTTCTTAGTTCATCTAGCTAAAGGTTTGTCGATTTTGTTGATGCTTTCAAAGAATCCACTTTTAGTTTTGATAATTTTTCTAGTTTTTCTATCCTCATATTTGTTTTAGCTCTACTCTAATCTTTATTATTTCCTTTCTTCTGCTAACTTTTGGGTTAAATTGTTCTTCTTTTTCTAGTTTCTTAATTTGTAAAATTAGGTTGTTAATTCGAGATCTTTTTTGTTTTTTTTAAATGTCAAGCATTTATAACTATAAACTCCCCCCTTAGCACTGCCTTCACTGCATCTCATAAATTTTGGTATGTTTTGTTTTCATTTTCATTTATTTCTAACTGTTTTCTAATTTTTCTTGTAATTTCTACTTTGATCTATTGATTGTTTTAAAGTGTGTTAATTTACACAAATTTGTGCATTTTCCTGTTTTCTGTTAATGATTTCTCACTTCATTTCATTGTGGTTGGAAAAGATACTTTTTATATCTTTCTTTTTATATCTGTTGAGATATAATATTTGGCCTAACATATGGTCCATCTGGGAAAATGCTGCACGTACACTTGAGAAAAATTTGTATGTGATTGTTGTTGAGTAGAATGTTCTTTAGATATCTGTTAAATCTAGTTGGTTTACTGTGTAGTTTAAGTTGTCTGTTTCCTTACTTATCTTCCATCTAGTTGTTGTGTCCCTTAACAAGAGTGAATTATAGAAGTATCCAACTATTATTATAGAATTATTGATTTTTCTTTGCAATTCTATCAGTTTTTGCTTCATATGTTTTGATTGTCTCTTATTAGATGTGTAAATGTTGCCTGATGCGTTAGAAACCAATATTATAACGCTGAGTTTTTTGAAAGAAGAAAAGCTTTATATTGCAAGTTGACTGACAAGGAGACTGGAGGGTCAAGCTCCAATACTGTCTCCTTGTGCTGTTTTTTTAACTTAAAAAATATTTTTGTGGGTACATAGTGGATGTATATATTTATGGGGTACATGAGATATTCTGACACAGGAATACAATGCATAATAATCAGATCAGAGTAAATGGGATATCCATCACCTCAAACACTTATTCTTTCTTTGTGTTATAAACTGTCCAATTATACTCTTAATTATTTTTAAATGTACAATAAGTTATTGTTGACTGTAGTCACCCTGTTGTGCTATCAAATACTAGATCTTATTTATTCTAATTATATTTTTGTACCCATTAGCCATCCCCATTCTCCCCCACCCTTCCCAACCTCTAGTAATCATCATTCTACTATCTCCATGAGTTCAATTGTTTTAATTTTTTAAGCTCCTACAAATAAGTGAGAACATGCACAATTTGTCTTTCTGTGCCTGGCTTATTTCACTTAACATAATGACTTTCAGTTCCATCCACGTTGTTTCAAATGACAGGATCTCATTCTTTTTTATCACTGAATAGTACTCCATTGTGTATACGTACAACATTTTCTTTATCCATTTGTCTGTTGATGGACACTTAGGTTGCTTTCAAATCTTGGTTATTGTGAATAGTGCTGCCATAAACATAAGGGTGCAGATACCTGTTCAATATACTGATATCCTTTCTTTGGGTATATGCCTAGGAGTAAGATTGGATCACAGGGTAGTTCTAGTTTTAGTTTTTCAAGGAACCTCCAAGCTTTTCTCTCAAGTGGTTGGGAATATACATTCCCACCACCAGTGTGATTCCTTTTTCTCTACAGTTTTGCCAGCATGTCTTATTCCCTGACCTTTGGATAAAAGCTATTTTAACTGGGGTGAGATGATAGCTCATTGTAGTTTTGATTTGCATTTCTCTGATGATAAACAATGTTGAGCACCTTTTCATATACCTGTTTTCCATTTGTATGTCTTCTTTTGAGAAAGGTCTATTCATATGTTTTGCCTATTTTTCAATCAGATTATTAGATTTTTTTTTCTATTGAGTTGTTTGAGCTCCTTATGTATTCTGGTTATTAATCCCTTGTCAGACAGATAGTTTGCAAATATTTTTGCCCATTTCGTGGGTTGTGTCTTCACTTTGTTGATTATTTCTTTTGCTATGCAGAGGCTTTTTAACATGATGTGTTAACATGTATTAACTTGATTTGTCCATTTTTTTCTTTGGTTGCCTGTGCTTGTGGGGTATTACTTAAGAAATCTTTGCCCAGTCCAATGTCCTGGAGAGTTTTTCCAATGTTTTCTTTTAGTAGTTTCATAGTTTGAGGTCTTAGATTTAAGTCTTTAATATATTTTGATTTGATTTTTGTATATGGCAAGAAATGGGGGTCTAGTTTTATTCTTCTGCATATGGATAGACAGTCTTTCCAGCACCATTTACTGGAGACTCTTTTTTCCCCAAGGTCTTGGCAACTTTGTTGAAAATGAGTTAACTGTATATGTATGGATTTGTTTCTGGGTTCTCTGTTTTGTTTTATTCTGTGTGTCTATTTTTATGCCAGTACTGTGCCGTTTTGATTAATATAGCTCTGTAGTATAATTTGAAGTCAGTTAATGTGATTCTTCCAGTTTTGTTCATTATGCTCAGGACAGCTTTAGCTATTCTAGGTCTTTTGTGATTCCGTATAAATTTTAGGGTTGTTTTTTCTATTTATGTGAAGAATGTCAGTGGTACTTTGATAGAGATTGCATTGAATCTGTGGATTTTGTTGGGTACTATGGATATTTTAACAATATTAATTCTTCTAATTCATGAAAATGGAATATCTCCTTTTTGTGTGTATCCTCTTCAGTTTCTTTCATCAGTGTTTTATAGGTTTCATAGTTGAGATCTTTCAATTCTTTGGTTAAGTTAATTCCTAGGTATTCTGTTTTATTTGTATCTACTGTAAATGAGTTTACTTTCTTGATTTCTTCTCTAGATTGTATGCTGTTGGCATATAGAAATGCTACTGATTTTTGTATGTTGATTTTGTATACTGCAACTTACTGAATTTATTTATCAGTTTTAATAGTTTTTTAGTGGAGTCCGTAGATTTTTCCAAACAAGATCATATCACGTACAAACAAGGATAATTTGACTTCTTCCTTTCCAATGTGGATGCCCTTTATTTCTTTTTCTTTTTTAAAAACTTTGCCCCCCCAAAAGTTTTATTTCTTCTTGTTTTTAAACTTTTATTTTAAGTTCAGGGGTACAAGTGCAGGTGTGTTACATGGGTAAACTTGTGTCTTAGGGGTTTGTTGTTCAGATTATTTCATCAGCCAGGTATTAAGCCTAGTACCCGTTAGTTGTTTTTCCTGATCCTCTCCCTCCTCGCACCCCCCATTCTCCAAAAGGCCCCAGTGTGTGTTATTCCCCTCTATGTGTTCATGTTCTCTCATCATTTAGCTCCCACTTATAAGTGAGAATATGCAATATTTGGTTTTCTGTTCCTGAGTTAGTTTGCTAGGATAATGGCCTCCAGCTTCTTTTGTGTCTCTGCAAAGGACATGATCTCGTTGTTTTTTATGGCTGCATAGTATTCCATGATGTATGTGTACCACATTTGCTTTATGCAGTCTACCATTGATGGGCATTCAGGTTGATTCTATGCCTTTGCTATTGTGCATAGTGCTGCAATAAACATACACATGTGTGTATCTTTATAATAGAATGATATATATTCCTTTGGGTATATACTTAGTAATGGGATTGCTGGGTCAAATGGTATATCTGTCTTTAGGTCTTTGAGGAATTGCCACACTGTCTTCCACAATGGCTGAACTAATTTCACTCTCACCAGTGGTGTAAAAGCATTCCTTTTTCTCCACAACCTTGCCAACATGTTATTTTTTGACTTTTTAATAGTAGCCATCTGACTGGAGTTAGATGGCATCTCATTGTGGTTTTGATTTGCATTTCTCTAATGATCAATGATGTTGAGCTTTTTTTCATATGATTGTTGGCCGCATGTATGTCTTCTGTTGAAAAGTGTCTTTTCATGTCCTGTGCCCACTTTTTTATGGGGTTGTTTGTTTATTTCTTGTAAATTTGTGTAAGTTCCTTTTAGATGCTGAATATTAGACCTTTGTCAGATGCATAGTTTGCAAAAATTTTCTCCCATTCTTTAGATTGTCTGTTTACTCTGTTGATAGTTTCTTTCTCTGTGCAGAAACTCTCTGGTTTAGTTAGTTTACATTTGTCAATTTTTGCTTTTGTTGCGCAGTTGCTTTTGGCATCTTTGTCATGAAATCTTTGCCTGTGCCTATGTCCTGGATGGTATTGCTTAGGTTGTCTTCCAGCATTTTTATAATTTTGGGTTTGACATTTAAGGCTTTAATCCATCTTGAATTAATTTTAGTATGTGGTGTAAGGAGGGGGTCCAATTTCAATCTTTGCATATGGCTAGTCAGTTATCCCAGCACTTTTTTATTTTTGTTTTTTTCTTTGGAGACGGAGTGTCACTCTGTCACCCAAGCTGGAGTACAGTGGCGTGATCTCGGCTCACTGCAACCTGTGCTTCCCAGCTTCAAGCAATTCTCCTGCCTCAGCCTCCTGAGTAGCAGGGACTACAGGCGCATGCCACCATGCCTGGCTATTTTTTTTTGTATTTTAGTAGAGATGGGGTTTCACTGTGTTGCCCAGTCTGGTCTCGAACTCCTGAGCTGAGGCAGTCTACCTGCCTGAGCCTTCCATGGTGCTAGGATTACAGGTGTGAGCCACCGTGCCTGGCCAGCACCACTTACTGAATAGGGAATTCTTTCCCCATTGCTTATTTCTTTCAGGTTTGTTGAAGATCAGACAGTTGTAGGTGTGTGGTCTCATTTCTGGGTTCTCTTTTCTGTTCTATTGGTCTATGTGTCTGTTCTTGTTCGAGTACCATACTGTTTTGGTTACAATAGCCCTGTAGTATAGTTTGAAGTTGGGTAGCCTGATGCCTTCTGCTTTGTTCTTTTTGCTTAGGATTGCCTTGGCTATTCAGGGATGCCTTCTATTTCTTTCTCTTGTCTAATTGCTCTACCTACAACTTTCCAGTATTATATTGAATGACAGTGGTAAAAGTGGGCATCCTTGTTATGTTCTAGATTTCAGTTTTCTCTCCCATTCATTAAGATACTAGCTGTGGGTCTGTCATATATGGCTTTTATTGTGTTGAGGTAAGTTCCTTTATACCCAATTTGTTGAAAGTTTTTATCATGAAGGATGTTGAATTTTATTAAACACTTTTTCAGCATCAATTGAAATGACCATATGGATTTTGTCCTTCTTTCTGTTGATATGACCTATCAGATTGATTAATTTGCATATGTTGAACCATCTTTGTGTCCCTGGAATGCATCCTACTTGATTATGACAAATGATTTTTTAATATGTTGTTACTTGGTTTGCTAATTTTTTGTTAAGGACTTCTGTATCAATCTAATCAGGGATATATGCCTATAGTTTTCTCTTTTTTTAAAAATGTGGTTTTGGCTAGTTTTAATATCAGAGTAATACTGTCCTTGTAGAATGAGTTTGAAAGTATTTCCTTCCCCTCTATTTTTCAGACTAGTTAGAGGAGGATTGATACTACTTCTTCTTTAAGTGTTTCGTAAAATTCAGCAGTGAAGCCATTGGGTCTTGGGCTTTTCTTTTTTTTTTCTTTTTCTTCGAGATGGAGCCTCGCTCTGTCACCAGGCTGGAGTGCAGTGGTGGATCTTGGCTCACTGCAACCTCCGCCTCCCAGGTTCAAGAGATTCTCCTGCCTCAGCCTCCTGAGTAGCTGCGACTACAGGTGCGTGCCACCATGCCCAGCTAATTTTTGTATTTTTAGTGGAGACAGGATTTCACCATGTTAGGGTTTCGCCATGTTGGCCAGGATGGTCTCGATCTCCTGACCTCGTGATCTGCCTGCCTCATCCTCCCTAAGTGTTGGGATTACAGGCATGAGCCACCACACCCGGCTCTGGGCTTTTCTTTAATAGAGAACTTTTTTTTTTTTTTTCCTCTTGAGACAGGGTCTTACTCTGTTGCCCAACCTGAAGTGGAGTGGCACATTTCGACTCACTGCAGCCTCAACCTCCTGGGCTCAAGCAATCCTTCCACCTCAGCCTCCTTAGTAACTGGGACCACAGGCACACACCACCACATGTGGCTAAGTTTTGTGTTTTCTGTGGAGATGGGGGTTTTGCCATATACCCAGGCTGGACTCAAACTCCTGAGCTCAAGCAGTCTGCCTGCCCTGGCCTTCCAAAGTGCTGGGATTACAGGTATGAGCCACCATGCTTGGTATAATGGAAGACTTATTAGTGATTTAATCTCCTTACTCATTTTTGGTTTGTTAAAATTTTCTATTTTTTCTTCTGGTTTTTTTTTTGTTTGTTTGTTTTTTGTTTTTTTTGAGATGGAGTTTCTTGTTGCCCAGGCTGGAGTGCAATGGTGCGATCTGAGCTCACAGTGCGACCTCCGCCTCCCGGTTCAAGCAATTCTCCTGCCTCAGCCTCCTGAGTAGCTGGGATTACTGGCATGTACTACCATGCCTGGCTAATTTTGTATTTTTAGTAGAGACAAGGTTTCTCCATGTTGGTCAGGCTGGTCTTGAACTCCTGACCTCAAGTGATCCACCCGCCTCGGCCTCCCAAAGTGCTGGGATTACAGGCGTAAGCCACCACACCTGCCCCCGCTTTTTTTTTTTTTTTTTGAGATGGAGTTTCGCTTTCGTTGCCCAGGCTGGAGTACAATGGCGTGATCTCACCTCACTGCAACCTCTGCCTCCCGCGTTCAACTGATTCTCCTGCCTTAGCCTCCTGAGTAGCTGGGATTACAGGCATGTGCCACCACACCTGGCTAATTTTTTTGTATTTTTAGTAGAGACAGGGTTTCTCCTTGTTGGTCAGGGTAGTCTCAAACTCCCAACCTCAGGTGATCCACCTGTCTCGGCCTCCCAAAGTGCTGGGATTACAGGCATGAGCCATCGTGCCTGGCCAAAATTTTCTATTTTTTCATAATGCAGTCGTGCTAGGCTGTATGAATCAAGAGATTTGTTTATTGATTTTAGATTGTTCAACTTGTTGGTTTATACTTTTTCATAATAGTCTCTGATAATCCTTTGTATTTCTGTTGTGTCAGTTGTAATGTCTCCTTTTTTATTTGCAATTTTATTTGAATCTTCCCTGTTTTTTTCTTAGTCTAGTGAAAAGTTCATCTTGAAGGTTATATTTGCTGGATATACTATTCTCCAATAAAAGTGTTTTTCTTTCAGCACTTTAAATATGTCATGCCACTCACTCCTGACCTGTAAGGTTTCCCACTGAGAAGTCTGCTACCAGACATATTGGAGCTCCTTTGTATGTTGTTTCTTTTCTCTTGCTACTTTTTGAATCCTTTCTTTATTCCTTCCCTTTGGGTGTTTGATTATTAAATGTCTGAGGTAGTTTTCTTTGGATTAAATTTTCTTGGTGCCCTATAACCTTCTTGTACTTGAATATTGGCATCTTACTCTAGATTTGGGAAGTTCTCTGTTATTATCCATTTGAATATACTTTCTACGCTGATCTCTTTCTCTTCCTCCTCTTTAAGGCCAGTATCTTAGGTTTGCCCTTTTGAGGCTATTTTTTTGATCTGGTAGGTGTGCTTTATTACTTTTTATTCTTTTTTCCTTTGTCTCTTTTGAGGTGTATTTTCACATAGCCTGTCTTCAAGCTCACTAATTTTCTTTATTACTTTTTATTCTTTTTTCCTTTGTCTCTTCTGAGGTATATTTTCACATAGCCTGTCTTCAAGCTCACTAATTTTCTTCTTTTTGATTAATCCTGCTGTTAAGAGACTCTATCTAGTGCATTCTTCAGAATGTCAATTGCATTTTTCAGCTCCGGAATTTCTGCTTGTTTCTTTTTAACTGTTTCAGTTTTTTTGTTAAATTTATCTGATAGGATTCTGAATTCCTTCTTGTGTTACCTTAGATTTCATTGAGCTTTCTCAAAACAGCTATTTTCAGTTCTCTGTCTGAAAGGTCACATCCCTGTCTCTCTGGCATTGGTATTTGGTGCCCTATTTAGTCCATTTGGTGAGGCCATGTGTTCCTGGGTGTTCTTTATATTCATAGATGTTCATCTGTGTCTGGACATTGAAAAGTTAGTTATTTTTTAGTCTTTGCACCTGCACTAATTTGTACCAGTCATTCTTGAGAATGCTTTCTAGATATTGAAACACCTTGGGTGTTGTGATCTAAGTCATTGGTCACTGCAGTCATATCCCCAACTTTAGTAACACTGCATCTTTTGTAGACTCATAGAGGTACTACCTCAGTAGTCTCGGGTAAGATCCAAAAGCATTCTCTGGATTACCAGTCACAGACTCCTGTTCTCTTCCCTTACTTTCCCCCAGGGAAACATAGTCTCACCCTCTGTACTGAGCTGCTTGGAGCTAGGAGAGGCATGACACAAGGACCACTGGGACTGCACAGGGTCAGATCCGAAGACAGCACAGCACTGGTCTCACCTAAGGCCCACAGTGACCACTACCTGGCTATCGTGTGTCTCCTCAAGGCCCAAAGGTTCTATCATCAGCAGGTGGCAAATCCACCCAGGCTTGTGTCCTTCCCTTAAGGGTGGCAAGTTTTCTCCCCAGCCCCAGGTGGGTCTAGAGATGCCATCTTGGGACTCCACCTGATGCTGTATTCTACTGCAGCTGACCAAGTCACAAGACAAAGTCCTCCCTACCCTTCGTTCCTCTTTCCTCAAGGAGAGCAGTCCCTTTCCCGTGGCCACCACTGCCCCAGGGCCACAGCAAGTACTACCTGTCTACAGCCAATGTTTACTAAAGGCCCAAGGCTTCTTCAGTCAGCTTTTGGTGAATGCTGCCATCCTGAGTCTCTCCCTTCAGGACAGTGGGCTCCCCTCTGGACCAGGGTAGGTCCAGAAATGCTTAGTGCTTTACCCCACTGTGGCCAAGCTGGTAACCAACCTGACTTTTAGCTCTTATAAAGATGCTGTTTTATGTGGATAGTGTTCAATCTGGTGTTCCTATGTTGGGAGATATTGGGGGTACAATTGCTGGAGGCTTCTATTCAGCCATCTTGTTCTGCCTCCCCTCTCTCATGCTATTTTTATGGCAACATTTTTATTAGAATAGATTTGGGGGTAGATATTGGGATTAATAGGTGATTGGTAGAAGGCAAGGAAAGTTTTGGAAAGTTGTTGGGCATGTGCAGTTATTGCTTCGTGGTAACTCATGGATTGCAAGTGCAAATTCAGGGGGAGTTAATATGAAACATGCAGTGGAAATTTAGGCTGTGATGTCAGTAAGGTCATCTGTGCAAACTTCTGTCAGCCATTTTGGTTTTAACTGATTTTTGCCAGTTTACTCTTGTTCTCACAAGGTTAGAGAGTTTTGGCATCTCAGTAGGTTATGTCTTTAATTATCTGCTATCCTACAAACTCAAGAACTTTTGCTAGTTACTGACTTCTTACTCCTTGGGTTACAGTTTGAGTTTCAGTATCTCAACAAGTTGTTTCTTTTCTTATCTGTTATCCTATAAACATAGGAATTTAGACCGGTTTTCTTAACTCTTTGTGGCATGGTTTCATAAATGTTTATAATTGTTATATCTTATTATACTGAGTCTTATTAATATATAATGTCCTTATCTCTTGTAACCATTTTTTAATTTGAAATCTGTTTTGTCTGATATTGTATATAATTTTTAAAAATCCTTCCACTTTCAACTTATTTGTGTCATTGGACTTAAGTTGAATCTCTTGTAGACAGTATAGAGTTGGATTCTGTGTTTTTATCCATTCTAATTTCTGTGTTTTGGGGAGTTTAATCCATTTACAGTTAACATAATTACTAAGAAGGATAGACTTACTTCTGTCATTTTGCTATTTTCTATATATCTTATACCTTTTTTGGTTTTTCATTTCCTACACTACTGTCTTCTGTTATGTTTAGTTGATCTTTTTTGACACTGAAATGTTTAATTTCTTTCTCATTTCCTTTTGTATATATTCTGTAGATATTTTCTTCGTGGTTGCCCATGGGGATTACATTTAACTTCATAAAGTTATTACATTATAATTTGAATTTATTCCAGTTTAACTTTAGTAACATATAAACACTCATTTCCTTTACAGCTTTGTTCCCACCCCTTTCGTTTGTTGATGTCACAAAATTACATCCTTATACTAATGTGTCCCAAAGCATACATTAATAATTATTTTAAATATATTAATTTCTTAAATTATGTAGAAAACAAAATGTGGAGCTACAAACCAAAATTACCACAAGTCTAGCTTTGGAACTAATATATTTTTTTAATGTACTAGTTATTTAAATCATGTAGAAAGCAAGGAGTTACAAACTAGTGTTACAATAATACTAGCTGTTATAATTATGCGTGTATTTAACTTAATTGAGATTTTTCTTTCATCATACAGCTTTAAGTTACTATCTAGGTCTTTCATTTCACCTTGCACGACTTCTTTAAGTATTTTCTGCAGAGTAGGTCTAGTGGTAAATGACTCCCTCAGCTTTTGTTTACTTGAGAGTGTCTTAATTTTTTTTACCTTTGAAGGACAATTTTCCCGAATAGAATAGGATTTTGGGTTGGCCAGGGGTTTTTGTTGTTGTTGTTGTTATTTTGTTTTGTTTTGTTTTGTTTGTTTTTTGCTTTGAATATGTTGACCTAACTGCCTTTGGACCTCCAAAGTTTCATAAGAGGCTGCAGATAGTATTATGGAGGATCCCTTCCTTGCATGTGCTTTTCTCTTGCCGCTTTCAAGATTCTTTCTTTTTGTCATTCAGTAGTTTGATTATAATGTGTTTCTTTGTAGTACTCTTTGGATTCATCTTATTTGGAGCTTATTCGGCTTTTGATATTTGTAATCATGTCTTTCATCATATTTGGGAAGTTTTTAGCCATTATTTCTTCAAATATTCTCTCTGCCTGTCTTTCTCTTCTTTTTCTGGAACTCCCACATTTATGTGTTGGGCCACTTAGTGTTCCACATGTCCCTTAGACTTTGTTCACTTTTCTTTAATCTGTTTTCTTTTTATGCTTTGCACTTGATTATTTTTACTGTCCTGGCTTCAAGTTCATTGATGTTTTTCCTGCCTGTTCACATTTGCCTTTGAATACCTCTAGTGAATTTTTCATTTCAGTTATTATACTTTCCAGCTCTAGAATTTCTGTTTGGTTTCTTTTCAGGTTTTCTATCTCCATATTGATGTTTGCATTTTGTTCATAACATCTTTTTCTTGACTTTTTCACATCATTTTTTTAGCCTTTTGAGCATCTTTAAGACAGTTGTTTTAAAGTCTTTGTCTAATAGATCTTCCATCCTGTTTTCAGGGACAGTTTCTGTTTATTTTTTTTTTCCTTTGAATGCTCCATTTTTCCTGTTTCATCGTATGCTTTTTGTTTTTTTTGTTGTTTTTGAAAACTGGACATTTGACTCTAATAACGGAAATCAGATTCTTTCCCTTTCTGCAGGACTTTTAAAATCATTTTTGTTTATTATTTTGTTTTTCTCTATTGTTGTAGGTTGTCGGTGTGGCAAGAATAAGCCTGAAGTGTATAGTTAAAATCTTATTTTTTCTGAGCCTGCACCTTTTCTTGGAAATGCCCAGTTGCTTTCTAATTTTCCCCATTGATGCAGTTGTTTTAAAATGTCCTGCTTTTAATGTCTGGCTCCCAAAAGGGGGAAAGAGAAAAATGAAGAGAGGATTTTTTTTAAAGGGTGCTGGCCCTTTAAATCCCCAGGAAGGCCTTCAGCCAGAGGAGGAGGGAATTGCAATAAAAGGAGGGAGGTACTACAACAATGGTTGTTTGCCTCTTTGTCTGTACCTCTGGGATCAAAGGTTACATCAGTGATCAGAACACAGATCCCTAATATTTGCAGAACAGGGTCCTTTTCCCCTACCCTGACTTATGCAGGCTGTATGTAGATTGCTTCAGGAAAGTATGAATGGCTGCCTGCCATGGGACTAGGTGTGGGGATGGGTAGCTGCTATTGTGCTAAGAGCTAAAATTGATGAAAATTAACTGCACGTTTACTGTCCAAGCCTGCCCCTTGAACTTGCAAGTCTTCAGTAAACTCCAGATTTTTGAAGTAATGACATTAGACAGATTCTGCCAGTGCAGGTGGTGTCTAGGTGGGGTGACAGATTCCTGGTGGTTCCTGTTCCAACACATAGAAGTGATAAATATTTGTGGTGATGGATATGCTAATTACCCTGATCTGATCACTATACATCATGTGTATTGAAATATCATTATATATACCATAAATATATACAATTATTATTTGTCAATTAAAAAATAAAGTAGAAAGAAATAAGAGACATGCACTGAAAGGAGTTTTTGACATTTGGGTCTCTGGACACTTAAACTTTGTGTCTTTGTACATCTCAGAATATCTTCATTTTACCCTCACTCTTAAATGGTATTTTAGTTTGGTGTTAAATTCTAGTTTGACAGTTATTTTCCTTTAGCACTTTAAAGATGTGTTTTATTGTTTTGTTTGATACTGAGGAGAAGTCTACTGTCAATGTGATTATTTGTCTTTTCTGGGTACTGTCTTTCCTATCTGGTACCTTTAAGATGTTCTTGTTGTATGAGGTGTAAGGAAGGGATCCAGTTTCAGCTTTCTACATATGGCTAGCCAGTTTTCCCAGCACCATTTATTAAATAGGGAATCCTTTCCCCATTGCTTGTTTTCATCAGGTTGCTGCTATAAAGACACATGTACACGTATGTTTATAGCGGCACTATTCACAATAGCAAAGACTTGGAACCAACCTAAATGTCCAACGATAGTCTGGATTAAGAAAATGTGGCACATATACACCATGGAATACTATGCAGCCATGAAAAATGATGAGTTCATGTCCTTTGTAGAGACATGGATGAAACTGGAAACCATCATTCTCAGCAAACTATCGCAAGGACAAAAAACCAAACACTGCATGTTCTCACTCATGGGTGGGAATTGAACAATGAGAACACATAGACACAGGAAGGGGAACATCACACACCGGGGACTGTTGTGGGGTGGGGGGAGGGGGGAGGGATAGCTTTAGGAGATAATACCTAATGCTAAATGACGAGTTAATGGGTGCAGCACAACAACACGGCACATGTATATATATGTAACAAACCTGCACGTTGTGCACATGTACCCTAAAACTTAAAGTATAATAATAATAAAATTAAAAAAAAAAAGTTAAAAAAAAAAGATGTTCTTGTTTATTTGATGTTCTACATTCTTACTAACAGGTATCAAAGGATTGTCTTTATGTTGCTTGGTACTCAGAGTACACATTTTTAACTGTACAGTTCACTGAATTTTGACAAATATCTACTCTTGTAACCATCACCGTGATCATAATGTAGGACATTTCTATAACCTTCAAAAATTTCACTCCTTCCTCTTTGCAGTCAATCTCTTTCCTTCAGGCTCTTTTCTCTGGCAACCTCTAATCTGTTTTCTATTGCTGTAGTTTTGCCTTTTCTAGAATTTCATAGAAGTCAAATAATAAAACATTAATCTCTATTTTGCTCTTTCACTTAGCATAATGCTTTTGAGGTTCATCTGTGTTGCTGTATATATAAGTAATTTTTTCTTTTTTATTGTTGAGCAGTATTCCATTGTAGGATTGTACTATAATTTGTTTATCTGTTTCCTAGGTCATGGAAATTTAGATTGTTTTAGTTTTTGGCTATTATGAATAATGCTGCTATATATATTCATGTATAAGTTTTTGTGTAGACATGTTTTTTCTTTCAGAGTCCACATTTATTTGTTTTAATTTCTCTTATATTTTTGAGACAGGGCCTTGCTCTGTTGGCCAGGCTGGAGTGCAGTGGCATGATTACGCCTCACTGCAGCCTTGACCTCCCAGGCTCAAGCGATCCTCCCGCCTCAGCTTCTTGAGTAGATGGGACTATAAGAATGCACCACCGCACCTGGCTAATTTTTGTATTTTTGGTAGGGATGGGGTTTCGCCATGTTGCCTAGGCTGGTCTCGAGCTCCTGGGCTCAAGCTATCCACCTGCCTCAGCCTCTTAGCCTCAGCCTCTTAAAGTGCTAAGATTACAGGTATAAGCCACTGCACCCAGCCCAGAGTCCATGTTTAGTCAATTCTAGCATATTCTCTGCTACTATCATCCAAATATTGTATGTTTGTCACTTTTTTTCTCTTCCATTTTTGTGAAATTCTCATAGATTGAGAAGTTCAAACAAATTTTTCATGTCTCTTAACCACGCTTTAATTTTTTAATCTCATTTGTCTCTCTGTACCACAAGGAATTCTTTACTGTCTCTTAATTTGCTAATTCTGTCTTTGGCCATATTCTGCTTAGACTTTGTCCTATATATTGGCTTTTACATTGGCTTTTACTTTGTAATAATGCTTTTTATTGATAATTTCTAATTAGGTCGTTTTCAAACCTTTTTAAAAACATAAATGAAAAGGAATAGGTTTCTAGAAATTCAAGGCCTTACGAAGTTGGCAAAACTGCCTCTCTCTACACTTTATATGATAAGAGATAGGATTGAGAAAACCTTTGAATAATAAAGGACCAAAGTGATTTGGAACTAAATATCAGACTAAGGATACCATCCTCTGCAAAACCTTTGAGCTGGATAAAATTACACTTAGGGCAGTGGAGGAAGATTAAGAATGTGGATTTTCCATCAGAACTTAATAGCTTATGAGAACCCCCACAATGAAGCAGAGAAAGAGGAAAAGGAGAAAGGGTATAGGGGTTAGAGGGTGAAAGAAATATCCTTTGAGAATGCATCAGAGAACTGTGGGTGTGATTGTTGGTACATGGAACTGCCTGAAAACAGAGAGATGGGAAGCCTTCTGAGTTTCTGAGTGAGTTCTACCAAAGAAATTACAAGCTTGGCCTATAAAAAGCCTTTTACTGGCCAAGACTTAAACCAGTCCTTAGGACGCCAACCTTCTATGAACAAGAAGCAGGTTAAGAGCTTTGCAGTTCCTAAAGAAGTCAAAAACATTACTGACATTGCCAAGGAAGGTAATATAAAAGAAAGAAGCTTTATATTTATATTTATATTACCAAGGAAGGTAATATAAAAGAAGCAGGCTGATTCAGGAGCCATAGAGAACAGTGGCTAGAAAGAACCCTTTAATAGGAAGCACAAATCAGGGCCTAATTAAGCCATACCCCTAGGGTAAGAAGCTCTCACAATATTGGTCCAGCAGAATGTTAGCATTAATATAGACCAATAGCTGACATATATTCTTTATTCTTTACATTTCCAAGTGGGAATGTTCATCGTGGTCTATTTTCCCAAAGAATCAACAATACAAATGAGTTCTTATGCAATCTAAATATTGCTAAATATTTATTTGTAACTTTGTTTTTGTGGGAAACAGTATTCTATATGGTCATACTGTAGACATCCTGGAGATAATCTAATATTGAAGGTTGATAGGGATAGGTCTGAAAAGAAAAAGCTGAGAAGGGAAGGGATCAGAGTCCTTGAACCATGTAGTTTGCCTAGCCTCACCTAGGGGTCGGCACATCCACAAAGATTAATAAATTTTAGGCTCTATCTATCATGAGTTTATATTCTGGTAAGGGAGATAAAACCTATAATTGTTTCAATATATGTAATATATTCGGTAATACCTGTTTTTTTAAAAAATTATACTTTAAGTAGAATAAATGTTTTTATAAGATATTTGAAGTGCCATAGAGAGAATACTTATGGGTAAGAGGGTCAGAGAAAACATTAAGAGAAGAAAGTGACATCTCAGTATGACTTTGGGGGATGAACAGTAATTTTTTGATGAACCAATGGAACTAGAAAAAGGCATTTTTTACAGGTTTGAAGGTGTGAAACAACATGATCATTTTCAGGAATGACAAAGTAGTATGGTATTTAAAGGAGCAGAAAGTATGTGTTATACAAGAAAAGGAAAAGAAGCTAGGAAGTGATGAAGTATGTTTAATACCTGGTAGCAATTAGTGGTGGTGTCTATAGAAAGGTAGGAAGAAGGATAGACATAAAACCTTAGGCTTACTAGTTCTGTGAGATTTGAGGGAACCACATTCACTAAGTGTTTCCTGATGGAAGTTTATTAGTTACTTTTTCTCATTGTTCACTGTTATCTTTACAGGAGCCTTCAGTTTTAGTAATTTCCCAGTCGTTTCAAGATCACCACATAATCTCTCCTCTTTGATCGTTTTCCATAAAGGATATAATTTCACACATGTTTTTTATAGCAAATAGAGTTCTAAGAATGAGTCAAGTATAAAACAATTTAGATATTTCAAAGAAAGTGGGTTTGCAGTTAAATTGATGAATAAGATTTATATTTCAATCTAGACAGTCTGATTCATAATCCTTTAACTTGAGAAAGGATATTTTAATATTCTATATTTTCTAAGCAGTACTGTATACTTCTTGTTTAAACTCTTTTAAAAGCTTGATTGCATGTTTATATAACATCTACTGGAATAAATTGTTTTAAGGAAAGACATCTAAACTTCCCTGTAATAACTTATATGACCTTACCTTTTTCTTAATTCAGGATAAATGTGTATCTGGCCCTTTGTTCCTTTAAGAATATCATTATGTTTATTTTATGGAACATGCCACAAAATTATGCTATTAGAATACAATGTTTTTGTTATTTTAGTAGTTTCTCATTACATTTATTAGGAATTAAAGTGTTTAGTTGTTTATATGCAACTTAGTTGAGATGTTATTATATAAGAAAAACATCACTTTCCTTGCTCTTACAGCTTCTTGAGTTATTGTAAGAAAAAAATTGAGAAGGATGGCCAGTACTGTCTTGAAACAGAACTTTCTGTTTAATATATTTTAAATGTAAAAAAAATTGTTCTCAGTTAAATTAGAGATAAAGGGAAACGAAAGAGATTGAGAGATGCTGTTTTGTAAATATCCTGTTTAAATAAGTGCTAGTTTGTGCCTTAAGTCAGAAAACACATCATTTGCCCCTTTACCATTCTTCTTATGGTCTAAACTTTGCTTAAATTTTTAGAGGAGAAGGCCGGGCACGGTGGCTTAAGCCTGTAATCCCAGCACTTTGGGAGGCCGAGGCAGGCGGATTACGAGGTCAGGAGATTGAGACCATCCTGGCTAACACGATGAAACCCCATCTCTACTAAAAATATTTTAAAAAAAAAAATTAGCCGGGCGTGGTGGCGGGCACCTGTAGTCCCAGCTACTCGGGAGGCTGAGGCAGGAGAATGGCGTGAACCCGGGAGGCAGAGCTTGCAGTGAGCCAAGATTGTGCCACTGCGCTCCAGCCTGGGCGATAGAGCAAGACCCTGTCTCAAAAAAAAAAATATATATATATATATATATATATATATATATATATTTTTTTTTTTAGAGGAGAAGAAAGCAGTTATTAGCAACATCCTTTGGTGGTTCTTGCGACAGCTTTGTCAACATATTACAGATTCCTATATTTCCTCTTCTCCCTGCTTCAAGCTTTCTAATAAGACAACAGATTCTTCTCACCCTCAGAAAAAAAATGAAATATTTTTCTTGGGAGAACACTGGCTATAACAAATGGTTTCTCTCTTAGATTTCTTTTGTTATCCTGCAGTAGGGGTTTCCACATTTTAAATTGTACCTTTTGTGTGTTTTAAATTTTTTATTTAAAGTTTTACTTAAAATTAACTTTGGTGAACTTATGTGAATAATAGAGATGTTGCTGAGGCAGTTCTTTTTTCACACAGTGTTTTCTCTGTGAAGACCCTGCATTGTCAGGAGTTCTCTTCTCAGAAACAGTTGATTTGCTTTCATCTTATGCTAGAGTTTTCACTTGTTTCAGTTGTTGTAACTCATTTTTCTAAAAATATTTTATGTCTTTCTTATCTGTGTTGTTTTACATATCAGAATATCCTTTTACTAATTTTTTTAAGAACAGAAACTCTCTGCTGTGTCCCCAGAGGATTAAATATAAATATTCAACCCTTTCCATTCTTGGGAGTGGTGGATCAGAATGGGCCACTCTCCTCACACTCCAAGAGTTTTGTCCAGGATAGTAGTTTATGGAGGAAAAAACAGATTATGAAGTTGACTGTGATGGTCTCCCTGGTTGAATTTTAATTTTTTTTTTTTTTTTTGACAGAGTCTCTGTCACCCAGGCTGGAGTGCAGTGGTGTGATCTCGGCTCACTGCAACCTCCTTCTCCTGGGTTCAAGCAATTCTTTTGCCTCAGCCTCCCAAGTAGCTGGGACCAAAGGCGTGTGCCACGATGCCCAGCCAATTTTTGTACTGTTAGTAGAGACAGGGTTTTGCTATGTTGGCCAGGCTGGTGTTGAACTCCTGGCCTCAACTGATCCACCTGCCTCAGCCTCCCAAAGTGCTAGGATTACAGGCATAAACCACCACGCCCTGCCTCCGTGGTTTAATTTTAAAAATATAGTTCTTTATTAAACTAACTATAGCAGGCTTTGTACTTATAGAAAGGTAGTATTCTAAAGGTTTGGAAATAGAACTTTGAAATTCAGAATAGAGTTTTCCCATAGATGCAGATTTATAAATATGGATTCTGAGATCAGACTAATCTATACAGACTGAAATCAGACTAATCTATACAGACTGGCCCATACTATAAACTGGTATCAAACCAAAGACAATTGCAGTTAAATTGATAAGGTGGAAACTTGTGTTTCTTTTACATGCAGGTACTTGTGGAGAAACTTAGTGAGAGACTTGTAGAAATTTTGAATGGATACTCTCAAGAGCTTTTCAGATTGATGATACCATATCTATTATATAGAATTTAATTTTTAAAATACCTATTTTAAAATACCTAATACCTATTTTAAAATACCTATTTTAAAAATTAAATTCGATATAATAGATATGGTATCATCAATCTGAAAAGCTCTTGAGAGTATCGATTCAAAATTTCTACAAGTCTCTCACTAGGTTTCTCCACAAGTACCTGCATGTAAAAGAAACACAAGTTAAGAACTTTTGAGCATGTTTCTTCAGATTTCTTGACGGCCATATTTGTTCATTCTAAGAAAACAGTAATTGGGATCAAGTGGCTCCCCTTCTTCTTGGAAAAGTCAGCATGTTAACACTATTCAAAATGTAGATTTTTTTAAAAAGTGCATTTACTACTTTTCCCAAAAATTTTACTACAAAATAATAAAATATACATTTAACACCATAACTGAATATGTGCATTCTGAAGGTATATATTCTCTAAATTATATAGTGTAAACTAAAACTCATATATAACACATTATTATCTATAGGCAATTTCCATCTTATAAATAAGACTTACACATGATGTAGGTGGCCCACAGCAATCATTTAATTCATTCCATTTTTGAAATAATGCACACTAATATTAATATGTTAGTTTATTTTTTATTACAAGAATATAGTATTTTAACCACATTAGGAGTGTAATAATTTTCCAACTAGCCTATAGGAATTTATTAGCATTTTTCAAATATATATATATATATTTTCAAATATATATTATGTATTTATATATGTAAAACCTGTGTGTGTATATAATATATGTAATATCAGTATATATATAAGATAATATCTGTGTATGTGTAATATATATACGGTATATATTACTGTATTATTTTCAGGAGGAAGTGTGGTAGAATGGATAGGAAGGAAAGAAATTTTACAGTGAGAACTGATTATGAAACCATTAAGATCATGCCTTTGCACTCCTTTTTTCTCTTTCTCTGTTGTCTCCATTGCCTCTGAGGAACCTAAAGTTGAGAACAGTTGGAGTGAGGAAGCTGGGGAATGGAGGAGAAAGCCGAGCAAACCAGTTGAGGAATAAGTATGTTTGTGAGTAGGAGGCAGAGAGTACAGAGACAACTTGATCTCTATTCATTCCCCCAGTTCCTTACATTTCAGAATATACCCCATCAAAGTTGAAAGCTTGTGTCTTTATTATTAACACAGCTACCCTGAAAGCAGTGGGAACTTTGATTGGCCTAGAGAGTACTTTTTCTCAGTGGTACAGTCCTATCCCTGGTTGCTGGCTGACAGCAACAGGGGCAGGGCTCCTTAGGGTGCTCTGAAAGGAGTTAGGATAGAGTTAGATTGTTGTTTGGATGTTTGTAAATTTGGTGTTTTAATTTATAAAATTGGGAGTGCTCAAATGTAAAGCACAAATAGAAATGCTAGTGACCAAAATATCAGGAGATTGTATCAGGAAATATTCTGGATTTCAATCTGAAATGTCCATGTTCTGTGTATAATATGCCTTTAATTTTATTTTAATATGTCATGCTTTTAATGTCAATAATTAAAACCAATTAGAAAAAAACTGCATGTATTTAAGTTAAGAAAATAGTTTACAAGTCCAGCCTATCAACCATACATGTTATTTTAGCTACACGTGTTTTAAACCAGCCAATTATTTACAGAGTTAAACTATCAAGTTTATAATTTCTGAATTCCAAGAGATAAGTGGAAGCATAGATTCAAGTGCATTGCAGCATTAAAGGTGGTTTAATAATCAGTTTGTTTTCATTTCAACTTTCTCATTGTTTTTTGTCTAGGGGATAGTGGTCCTAGAAGAATGTCAACTTCCAAAAGATATTTTGAAAAAACAAATACAATTTGCAGACCAAGCAGCTTCACTAAACATTCTAGGGAATCCTCAGGTTCCCCAAGAGTGTCAAGATCCTGTACCGGAACAAGATTTCGAAATGTCACCAAGCAGCCCTACTTTACTTCTTCGAAACATCGAAAAACAGGTAAAGTCAAAGTAAGGATATCAGTGGTATGAAATGACTTTTCATTGATTTTGTAAAATATTCAAATAAACATCATTATATGTGTATCTTCCTGGCATATGGGTTATTAAACTAGGCCATTTGGCATTAAATACAATTAAAATATTTGACATATGACCAGTCTCCATTATAATACCAATATAATTAAAATTATTTAAATATAATATGTAAAGTAATGGAATTGGTATGGCTATAGGATGATAATTTATTTTTACAGGGATTAGAAAATCCTTTTTCTAACAAAATTGTTTATCATTGGATTTTTTGCAAGGAGAGAGAACAGTTGTACCAGTTAATGTGTCTGAATGGTTGTTTGACTAATTTGTTGAACAAGATTTTTAGTGAAAGATAATACTGGAATATGGATTTGTTCATAAAAAATGATTATGTAAATGGGAAGTCAAAAAAGCTCCTAACAATTACTTTGATTCCAAAGCCTTCCTTGGTCTCTAAATTCTATTGTGGATAACTCCACAAGCTTAATTATTCTGGCCAGTCTATGCTGTATCTGTCCTTGGAAATCCAACAATTTATTTTGATTTAGACTTTAGTGGCTCTTAAACAAACTCAGTTTCTAGGACTTTTTTTTTTTTATTATTATACTTTAAGTTCTAGGGTACATGTGCACAACGTGCAGGTTTATTTCATATGTGTACATGTGCCATGTTGGTGTGCTGCACCCATTAACTCATCATTTACATTAGGTATATCTCCTAATGCTATCCCTCCCCACTTCCCCCACCCCACGACAGGCCCCGGTGTGTGATGTTCCCCTTCCTGTGTCCAAGTGTTCTCATTGTTCATTTCCCACCTATGAGTGAGAACATGTGGTGTTTGGTTTTTTGTCCTTGTGATAGTTTGCTGAGAATGATGGTTTCCAGCTTCATCCATGTCCCTACAAAGGACATGAACTCATCCTTTTTTATGGCTGCATAGTATTCCATGGTGTATATGTGCCACATTTTCTTAATCCAGTCTATCATTAGTGGACATTTGGGTTGGTTCCAAGTCTTTGCTACTGTGAATAGTGCCGCAATAAGCATATGTATGCATGTGTCTTTATAGCAGCATAATTTATAATCCTTTTGGTAATATACTCAGTAATGGGATGGCTGAGTCAAATGGTATTTCTAGTTCTAGATCCTTGAGGAATCGCCACGCTGTCTTCCACAATGGTTGAACTAGTTTACAGTCCCACCACCACCAGTGTAAAAGTGTTCCTATTTCTCCACATCCTCTCTAGCACCTGTTGTTTCTTGACTTGTTAATGATCACCATTCTAAGTGGTGTGAGATAGTATCTCATTGTGGTTTTGATTTGCATTTCTCTGATGTCCAGTGATGATGAGCATTTTTTCATGTGTCTTTTGGCTGCATAAATGTCTTCTTTTGAGAAGTGTCTGTTCATATCCTTCGCCCACTTGTTGATGGGGTTGTTTGTTTTTTTCTCGTAAATTTGTTTGAGTTCTTTGTAGATTTTGGATATTAGCCCTTTGTCAGATAGGTAGATTGCAAAAATTTTCTCCCATTCTGTAGGTTGCTTGTTCACTCTGATGGTAGTTTCTTTTGCTGTGCAGAAGCTCTTTGTTTAATTAGATCCCATTTGTCAATTTTGGCTTTTGTTGCCATTGCTTTTGGTGTTTTAGACGTGAAGTCCTTGCCCATGCCTATGTCCTGAATGGTATTGCCTAGGTTTTCTTCTAGGGTTTTTATGGTTTTAGGTCTAACATTTAAGTGTTTAATCCA